>NW_009260063.1:999013-1008291 GCF_000687185.1 Egretta garzetta
AAAAAAATTGTGTTTAAAACTTCAGTGTTTATTTTTCTTGGTTTATAGACTTGTTTAACACTTCCATAAGTCAGACAAGTGCACAATATAATTTAGATCATTCCCAGCTTTCCCACCTTCCTAGCTCAGCCCTCGTGGTGACACACAGCGTGTGTATATTTATTTACACGTATTACTCTGGGCCTGAATTGACTTCCTTTAAGTGACTGTTGCTTTCTCAGGTCTTCTATGAGAAGAGCAATTACCAAATCCCCACTCAGGGAACAGTCACGCTGCTGTTCAACAGGCATTAAAGCAGAAATACACTCGGATATCTCCAGCAAAGCTATCCCAGGCCTGGAAGAAGCGAAGGGCTGTCCTCTGGGCTGTCCTGCCCAGGTGGCCCCAATTACCAGCATGGTTCATTGGGTCTACACGTGGTAACTCCTCCTCTAGTATGCTGAAATCAGAGCTAGAAAGCAATGAAAACTGCTGTCCTTTGACAAGAGCGGGGGACCTGGGGCAATGCGGCCCTACAGCAGGGCGAGGAGGCAAAGGCTGCGGTACGAGAGCTACAGGAAGGGATGGAGGGGCGGCGGGCAATAAGAAAGAAATCCTGCAGTTGAGTCAAATGAAATCCTGGAGCGGTGCGACAAATCTATTGGGCAAAATTGCACTGAAGAAAGTAAAAATAAAGCAAGGTAGCAAAAAAAGAGAAGAAATCAGACAGAGAAATAAGCAGAGATGTATGGCTGCCAGATGAAAAAAAAAAAAAATTGATTTTTTTTTAGAATCATAGAATCGTTTAGGTTGGCAAAGCCCTTTAAGATCACCAAGCCAAATTGTTCCCCTGACCCTGCCATCCCACCCCCAAACCCTGGCCCTCAGCACCGCCTCTGCCCGGCTGTTAAATCCGCCCAGGGATGGGGACTCGACCCCTTCCCTGGGCAGCCCCTTCCAGTGCTTGACAACCCTTTTGAGGAAGAAATTTTTCCTAATGTCCAATCTAAACCTCCCTTGGCACAACTTGAGGCCATTTCCTAATAATGATATAACTTGGGGAAACTATGCTGGCTTGACTGGAAAGGCATCAGCTGAGCCCACCACAAACTTCACTTCTGTTGTGTGTTGCACCAGGAGGTTTAACCTCAGAGTCTGGAGGAATGGGGATGGCATCCGCAGAAATGTGGTTTCCTCACCTCCCTCTGCCCAGCTCACACAACAGAGTCCAACGTTTCATTTAGGCTTGGGAAGGAGCAAATTACATGAAAGGGAATAGAACAATTATTGAGGGAGAAGGGCTAAAGTAAGAACAGGAGCTGCTTGACTGGATGAAGAGTCTGAGAGAGAGGATAGATGATGCATTTATAGCTAAGAAGAGGAAAGGGTTGGGATTAGGAGATTTCTCAGGTATCCCCCGTCCCTGCGTGCAGGCTCTAGATGGGAGGACCCGTCCAAGGGCAGAACTGTGGTGTGTAACAGATGGCAAAAATATAATATGGCTTTTATTTTAGGCTCTGTTTGTGGGAAACCCCGTTGGTGAGTTTAGGTGGTGGGGTGTGATGCTGCTGATGGAGGCGGTGTGGGACAGGAGCAGGGAAGTGGGGTGCAGCATGGCGCTTGCCAAAACCCAGCTGCCTGCAGCATTTGCACATTGCCACCCCAGCCTCCAGCTGCAGCTTTGAGGGGTCACCAGGCATTTATTTTCCAGGGGTGTAGGAGCAGCAAGAAATGAGGTGTGATTAAGCCAGCAGCATGCCACAAGAGGGCAGGGCATATCTGGAAATTCAGCTGCAGCTGGCTGGGCAGATGTGCGATGGCCAGGCCCAGCTGCGCTGCCCTGCAGCACAGCCACAGAGAAGGACACCTGGGAGGCAGCAAAAGAAACCCGGGGGAAAAGGAGGGATGTGTCTGATGGTGACTGCAGCCAGGTGGGCAAAGCCTGCTGCCCTGGCTCGAAGCCTACGAGGGGCCCGCTCACAGAAATTTTTTATCAGAGATTTTCCCAGAACCGCACCGAGCGGTGGAGGGAAAGCGGTTCTCATGCTACATAACACAAGTGCATACGTAACTCAACATAACTCCTCTGTAACTCAACATAACTCACACATAACCCAACGTAGCTCATGCATAACTCAACATAACTCCTACATAATACAGAGAGCACTGGGAGAATTAGGCAAAAGGACCTAAAAATGCCCAGAGTACAACGTACACACAGCATGGCGTTGATGCTATCCATGTAGTGGCATTGGCATCACAATCCCCCTTCTCTCTCCTGCACAAACCTACCAGGACTGTGGCGACCCCACATATTCAAATTCGCCCTGATCCACGCTGCTGAATACAACCTCCATGCAACTGATACAGCTTTTGAAGGTGCCGAATAAAAATCCCGCTTCCTTATTGTGACTGGTAAACATAAGCCCAAGTTCTATGAGTTTATTATTTCAGTGCATTATTTAGGTATCCTGTAGCATGATATATTGGGAGAAAAATCATTCCCACGGGAAAATCCTGCTGTGATAGTTGTACACTGAGCAGTCAGGTCAGTATTTATCACATCATTAAACAATATTTGTTAAATTCTGTGTTGTCTCACAGTGATATTACCAAGTCATCTTTTGCTTCAATAGTACTATCAAAACACGAAAAGAAGTTTCTTAGACTGAAAAAAACCCTCCTATATTTAAACACCTTCCAAACAGGTGCATATGAGTCAGTCCTTGACAGTGCTGTGTCATATGGCCCAGGGTGAGTCCTGGAACATTTGTTCCCAACCCAAGGCCAAGCGTGCATGGTGTCTGGCCTGATTCAACAGTTAATATGTGCCTTTCTGAAACTGGATTACAAAGTGGATTTCATTTCAGCAGGTGGTGCTGCAGAGCAGTCCTGTCCTTCTAACTGTGGCTGAGCTTTTGTAATAGTGTGTTTGAGAAGTACTGAGTTTATACACTTATATTAAGCTGATTTTCAATAGTTTTCCTGTCTTCTATATGTGCTACAGAAGTGTATATTACTTAATGAACACCCTGGCAGGTACGCATTGCTGCGTAATTAAAGGCTGGGGGCTGAAGGCAGCACAGCATGAGCTAAGGCAGGTATTTGAAACAGAACAATTCAGCAAGCAATCAAAATCCTGAGCTTCTGAAGCCAGAAGGTTCAAAGCACTTGGACTGGCGTAAGTGTACTAGCATGAGTATGATAAAACCTCAGGAGGCAGAAGCCGTAGGTGTCCAGCACTGCAGGAGGCAGGATTTGCTGAAGCTAGCTGCTGGCAGAGCTGGGAAATTGGGAATTTTAACACTGTGAAGTTCAGGAACTGAAGTGCTGGAGAACTGGAGAAGTCAGGACAGAGAGAGATGAGAGGCTCCAAGTGCAGCCCTAGCAGGGGTGGGGGTAAGCTGATTTATTTTAGAGAAACTGTGGCTTGTGCCAGGGTGGTGTGGTCCTCCAACTGGAAAAGGAACCAACTAGCGAGATATGACGGTATCTACTGTTCACTGTTGACTTGGCAGGTATCTAAGAAATTTTAGACCGTAAATCTTTAAAACTTAGTGTCCTCAAACTGTGGGTGTTTAAAAATCTGTTGCTGCTCTTAGGACCGTTTTTTTGAAGAGCTGCATATTCTCCGTTGTTCACATTTTCTTTCCTTTCAAGAATGGAGCATCAAGGGTTTGCCCCAGACAATAAAATACCCAGCTCACCATTGTAATCATCAAACCTAAAGGAAAGGAAGATGGTCTTGCAGCTAATGCCCTTCCTTGGGACTCAGAAGATTTTAATGACCGTGTCTTCCCCAGACCCTATCAGACCTCGAGGAAGGCTCTAACAGGACAGACCTGGGCTCACCTTGCCTGCCCTTGAGCCTGGCAAACATCAGGAGGCAAATCAGCCACGTTGGCTTGGCATCGCACCTAAACTAATGATCCCCCTGAGAGGAAAAGATTACCAAAAGTTCCTTCTCTCACGAGGTAACTGGCACTGGAAGAAAAATAGAAGGCTACTTAGGAAACCCAGCCTGTGGATGGGCAGGAGACCACACGTAGCTCCTGGTGGGAAGACTGAAGGACTGTCTTAGACAGGTTGGCAAGGCTTGCATACAGGCATGGAGAGAAATTCCTCTGCTGCAAGGAACCAGCCTGGTATTTGCTTGACTGGTTGCTTCAAAAGGATGAGGCAAAGGGGAATATGAGGAATGTAACTGATTAGAATAAGCAGCTTGAACAGTATCCTGGGATTTTTAATGCATGGAGCTTTTCACAAAGCTTCGTGAAGGTAGCCAGAAACTGCTTGCCTCTAAAGCCAAGATCCAAGAAAATGTTGGGGTTTTTACCATTTACTGTACTTGGAAGCATGCACATTTTTCAAGAAATGTAATTTTGCGTGCTTCTCCCCTCTAGCCATTCCCTCTCCTCTTTTTCCTGATAAACAGTTAAGACAGATCCTCACTGCGTTTCAAAATAGGTGTCTGCTATCTCATGGAGCTATGGCAAAAAAAGGGGGGAAATTTATGTATTAATAGTTCAGAAGACCAGAAATCTATAAAATATCTGAAATTCTGTGCTGTTAGTGCTGTGATTAACAGCATCAGTTGCCAGTGCAGCATCTGAGGTTTCCTCCGTGACATCTTTGCAGTATTACCATAGGTGATTTGCAATATTAGCATAGACACAGGAGCTTTCAGCAGTACATTATGCAGTCTTATAGGAGGCTTTCCAATTGACATGACGTTATGATATCTACCACGTGTTTAAGAAGGAAAAAACTCTTAGTTTACTAGAGGATTTTACAATATATTTTCAGTTTTACCATGAAAAAAATACCACATTTTTATTTAGCCTCATTCAGGCCTGGTTTTCCTAACGTGTTTGTCCTACTTTCTCCCAGAGGGACTGATTTCTAGACACATGCTGCAGATTTTCTGCTCTGCAGCTCACACAAGTCCCCAGAATAAGCTGAGCTAGTTCCTGGTGATCCTCAAAGCACTTTCACACCGGCCCTGTTTTAATGAGCAGATGAAACACAAATAACACAGGCTTAGTTTTGCAGGTCCGGCTGGTGCAAATACTTGCACTATGCCTTTCTTCAAGATGCCACTTGAAATCTTTAATATCATGAATATCCCCTAAATAAAGCGTAAGTTGTCTTTAAACACAAACCCAAGATTCCTGGGCCCAAAAGTGAATGTGAACACATGGCTGCAAGGGAGCCAAGGTGGACACCTGGATGGGGACCTGGAGATGCTACCTGACAGCATGTTTTGATGTCAACCTCTTTTTCTGCACTCTGTAACACATCAGGAAGAATATTAAAGTATAAATATTTTTTCCCTGAATTACAATCTTTCAAAGGTATTCCATGTTTAGGATATGGAAAATGCATACATTGAGATATAAGCCCAGAGAATATTACCCAAGAAAAGTAACTCTGAGGGAGTCACAATAGGAAATTCAGATGACTAAAATGTACATGTAGGTACGTTCATTGCAGTTGAAAAATCATTCCACATGCTTAAAGTCAATTTGAGTAGAACTGTAAGGAGCAGCAACACTTATTTCCAGCATCTACTATCTTGTTTTTCTGATTTATTGAATATATTTGGGAAAATAATTGTTTTCAGGTTGTTCCAGCATGCAAATTAGGTGAAACCCGTCCATGCACAGTGAAGCTGAGGCCCTGCACTCCTCTCTGCATTGCAGTGATCTGGTTTGCATCTGGGAACCCCTCGCCTTCATGAAGTGTGCAAGGCAGTCCGAGAGAAGTGCAAGGGAGTCTGAGGCAAGTGCAAAAACCCCCTTGCACCCTCCGGTGTGATGGGCACCATGCTCCTCAGCAAGAGATGGAAATGAAAGAAGAGGCTTTGCTTTCAGGCTGCTCCTCTAATCCAGACAGTCCCTTTTCTGCAGATTTTTTCTCAGGAAAGGGAAAACCCATTTGGCTGGCGTCATTTCCTCCAAACGCCAGCTGTTTGTCGTGCTTTTGCATTGCAGGCTTTATGGCATTTGTGTAACGGGTGGTTGGGTTTCAAGGCACTTTTATGGGAGGCGGCAGCTACAGAGCAGGCCACCGGTCAATCCCGTCTTGGATCATAACCGTGTTAGCTGCTGCCGCGCAGCCACAGCTGAGGCTTATGTACCTCGAGCTGATTTTTTCCTCTCCATTTGCACATGCTGCTCCACTTACACACTTGCCACCCACCAGCGGGGAGAGAAGTGGGACACGGGGACGGCGAGGGCTGAGCAGAGCTGAGGTGCCCCACATCGACCATCCCCTTCCTAGCCTAAACGTGAGCTGGTTCTTGCTCTGGCAGTCCCAGCCTGGAGCTCTGCTGGCGTGGGGGGGAGTAGCGGGAAGGTTTCCCACAGCAGAGAGTTGTGGAAATGCTTTGGAGCAGGGCTCTGTGCAGACAAAACACCAACTCAGCTGGTTGGCAGCCCCTGTAGTAAGGATTTTGTTGCTTGGTCTGAGGCCAGTATTGGTGGGGATTTAATGGACCAAGGTCCTCTCGCTGTTAGTTCTCTCTTTGGAGCAAGGGGGAAGCAAGCAAACCTAAAGCAGTGTATTATCTGGAGCTGTCAGGGACCTAGCAGTAAATCTGTGATTTCTGCGCTGGTATATTTGCCTGCTATCTGTCTCTGATTATTGTGCGTCCAGATCGACCTGCAGAGAAGCATAGTTCTGCTACTTCAAAGGATTTCTTACTGGCTAAGGATTAAACAAAAATTCAATCAAAAATCACAAGAGAGTATTTCGACTGCACTGACTTGAAGTTCCACTCTGAAAATAAAGGCTACACAAAATAACACTGCAGACTTTGTACTGAAAAATGAAAAGATGTGCTACAGTCACAGTACAACAAGGAAAAAGAAGATTCCTCTATATGCCTGTCACGGTTTGACCCCAGCCAGCAACTAAGCCCCACATAGGCACTCGCTCACTCCCCCGTGGTGGGATGGGGAGAGAATCAGAAGACTAAGAGTGAGAAAACCCATGGGTTGAGTTTTAAAAATTTTAATAGGTAAAGCAAAACAAGAAATTCCTTCCCTCCTTCCCATGGGCAGGCAGGTGCTCAGCAAACCCCGGAAAAGCCGGGCTCCATTGTGCATAGAGGTGACTTGGGAAGACAAAACGCCATCGCTCCCAACGTCCCCCCCTTCCTTCTTCTTCCCCCAGCTCTATCCACTGACCATGACGTCATACAGTGTGGGATACCCCTGGGGTCAGTTGGGGTCAGCTGTCCTGGCCATGTCCCATCCCAATTGCTTGTGCCCCCCCAGCCGCTCGCTGGTGGGGTGGGGTGAGAAGCAGAAATGGCCCTGACTGTGTCAGCCCTGCTCAGCAGCAATGAAACCATCCCTGAGTTATCCACAGTTTCCAGCACAAATCCAAACCATAGCCCCGTACCAGCTACTAGGAAGAAAATTAATTCTGTCCAAACTCTACCCAGCTCTGGCCAAACCCAGCACATTCTCCACCCCTATGGACACGAGGAGTAGTGAAGTGCTGGAATCTGCAGAGTCTGTTTCTGCTCTCTGATACATTTATGCACGATGGGATGCCTTTGTGGAGATGTATCTTCTTGGTCCTGTAATAATTGCTTAGGGAATGAGTCTCCTGGCCATCCACTGAAAGGAATAAAATCCTCCTCTGCCCCTTCTGAGCACAGGTTGGTAAAACCCAGCAGGCAGAACCAGAGGACAGGTTTGCAAGCGCTACAAGCACGAGCTACAGGGTTCCTCCGTGATTGTCAGCCTAGGTGTTATACATGCACAAGTCCCATGTTGGGTAAGAGATGGTGCCACTGCATTGCTTCACATCAGCATGGACATCCCCCCTGGAGATAAACGGCAGATGTGCACCACGGGGTACATGGGATGACTACACATGGACAGCAGGAGAAGGTGGGGCAGTGCCAAAATCATCCATGGAGAGAACAACAGAAGCTCCTGGGAAGCTCTCCAAAGCTCTGACCTGGGCCTCTTCTGGGTATTTCTTTTGGTGAAAAGAGACCTTCTTTCTTCCCTACTGATGTGCGAGGGTGGGATGGCACGAAGCCTGATCCCTCAGTCTGTGGGGACCTGGGAGTTTTCAGGAGCAGAAAGTCCCAGCTGTGGGAGGCGTTTCCCCGGTGGTGGTCCCACCACGTGCCAGGGGAAGGTCACAGCTCAGCAGGTCCTCAGCAAACAGATATGCATCCAACACATCTGGCTGGGAGCCATCCGGTGAGGGAGAAGGCGCTCGGCAGCTGCTGAAGGGGCACTTCTCACAGCAGAAACTTGTTCTTACCAGCCAGCAAGTCCAGAGAGTGTGGGTTGCTGTCTCAGCCATGTGAGATGATATGCTGAAGTGGCCTAGTTTTAACAGAAGAGGCACTTTCAGGTGAAATGTTGAATCTTCTCAACCCCAGGAGAACATGTCTCATCAAAATTTTATATGGTCTTGGGATGTTGGCATTTTATAAACAAGGCATTTCCAGATGCATAAATGAGAAAAAACTGGAATATCACAAATTGCTCATCCAGGGAAAAAATAAATGAAAAAAGAAAAGCTCAGGAACTTATACCTATATTTTAATATATGGAAATTTATATACAAGTTTGGGAGTTTTATCCAACAGCAATACTGTTGCCCTTGCAGGGAACTAAAGTAACTGGGAATTTCCCACACCGTTCCTTCTCTCTTCCTGGGGTACTTTTGAGTTGAGGTCCTGAATGTGTTGCTGGAATAGGTGGTGTAGTCTTGGGGGGGTGTAAGTCACCTCAGATGGGTTTAAGGGACCCTTCTGAATGAAACATCCATCTATATGGCTACCTTGCATTACATGGGACAGGACCCGATGACCCAAGTGGTCTCTTCCAGCTTCTCATGAAAGAAAACCAGTGAAAGAAAAGTTTGTTGTTCTAGGGCTCTTTTTAATTGCCATGAGGGAGCTCTCATATAGTAAAGAAAAATTATCAGTCATAATACTGTAATGTTGAAAGGTTTGATCTCTTTTTACTTATCACCCGCCTCCCTAGTGAAGACTAATACGCTTTTTCTTTATGTGAAAAATAAAACAAAGCAAAAACCACTATTTGCGCTGAGGTTTTCCCAGTTCATCTATACAAAAAGTCATTTTCCAAACCTACAGAATTTATTTCAAGTCTTTAAGGAAAGAATAAGAGATCTTTGGGTTGGTATTGCTAAAGTACCCTAGGGTCTTTAAAATGCTACATTAATTCCTATGCAATCTTTTCCATCCTTTCTGGATATCCTTGTAATGATTCAGATTGCTTTCTCTGTTGTGTATTTTTGTT
>NW_009260063.1:1008375-1009616 GCF_000687185.1 Egretta garzetta
ACAGACAGACACACAGACACGCACACGCACACAGACAGACAGACAGACAGACAAACAGACACGCACACACTTGCATGCACAAACATACGCACAAGAGCTGATGCTGGCATTTCCTAACTTCTGAGACTTTTTAATCACAGCGCCACTTCAGTATGGGTTTTGGTATCGTATAGCCAGATTATCCTCGACAGGCAGCTGCATAAAGATCCTGATCAAAAGGTCATTGCAACTCTGGAAGAAAAAGTCTCCCATTTAGAAGAACAAGATCTTTGACTCCTTTGGATAACCCAGTTCTAGCACCTACCCCCTTTGGCTCAGCTGTCATAGAATTTAACAGGTACAATTGCTCTGCTGGCAGCAATATTCCAGTTTCTGGCAATTCTTGGAGCCTCTTACATACTGTACCCCGCACAGCTACCCAGTGAACCTGGAAGTTATGGAGTGATGAAAAACAGGGAAATGCTTGGAAGCGCGCTCGTACGGGACGGCTGGGTGAGGTTTTCATGTCCTGCTTCCTCCATGCAACACTTATCATTTGAAAAAGTTCTGATCGGGTTGTTAAATCACTCTGCTGCTAACGTGCTCCAGGTGGTCTGGAGCTGACATGTGTTTCATCATGGAGAGACACAGCACTAAGTGCTTACGAAATGGAAACACTGCAAGGGCTGCCAGTTGCCATTTGTTCAACAAGCAGAACGGTCAGCGCTGATTATAATGCACCACCACACCTCCGGTGCAGTCCCTGAACCACAAACAGAACCCCCGCAATAAATACAAATAAAGCCGAGAAAGGGCTGCTGAGATGTAAATAAATAAAACCATCTGCTAAAAATTGACCTCACCTCCCTTACAAAAGCCCTCCCTAAAACGCAGGGTGGCTGCCAAATGCCTGCGTGCTCCTTGCCTCTGTGCTTCGGGAACCATGATGAACGGCATTTACAGGCTCAGAGTGGATCCTTCTGGGGTTGCAAGTGGATCCTTTGTGGTTCAGCGCTTGAGCCTGAGGTGTAGCAACCTTCTGGGTCACCTCTGTTAGGAGCCTGGAAATCAAAAACGGGCAGCGGGATACCTTGGCTGACAACAGGGTGTATACCATACCCGTGGCAGTAGAAAGCCCAATGTGCTAACTTTTCCCTGAAGACGCCTGGTGGCCAGCCCAAGCCTCTGGTTTCTTTGCAGAAGACTTTTACACAGTGCGAGTCAATGGAGTGTTGCTTACACCTCAGTACCTTGACAGGAGT
>NW_009260063.1:1009645-1042873 GCF_000687185.1 Egretta garzetta
CTTTATGAGAGTGAGGTTTGTGTGCATTGGATACCGTTACTTTGCGTGTAGGTTGGGACTGTTCAGTGCCAGCACAGTCTGCATCCTTTGGCAGTCTAAACCCTTTGGATTTGTGGGGATGTTGTATGGAGTGAGAAGAGATTAAGAAACCCCTGGTCCAGGCTGGCTCATCAGAAGGAAGCCACAGATATTTTTGATTGAGAAGCCCAAGGCCCATTGTTAAAAAAAAAGGTTTTTTCACTCTTAGTCTTTGACTAAGATTTTCAAAGGCATGTAGGTGCTGGGGAGGACTTCCAAGAGGTCCCAAGCAGGATATAGATCTGTGTTTCCCATGGGTGGAGTAGACCTAGGCTGCAAACAGATCCGACAGAGAGTAAAAAGAGCTTTCTGATGGCAAGGGTGGAGCACTTCCACCTTTCTCCTGAACATGGCCAGTGGCAGGCAGCTCCACCTGGTCAAACACTGGCTGGAGGATAAGGAGACAGAAACAGGCAGTAACTGGACAGAGGTGTTATGCCCTTTCCTGGGTCTTTCCCTCTTCAGAGCTGGTGTTATGTCCTGCAGCCAGAGCACAGGTGATGCCCTGGGGAGGGTCAGACACCCCATGGCCTCCTTCCCCTTCCTGCAGTCTATCCATGCCTCACCTCTGTGTGTGGGATAGATTATGCAGCCAGCATGGAGATCAGAGCACTTCCAGTCATCAAAAAAGTATTTTATGGCAACATCACCACTCAAATTTAAAATGTCTTAACAGAGGAAACTATCAGCCATGAGTATCTATGACCAAAGGCTTTTTTAAGATCCAAAATATTCTGAGTTAGCCAATATAGATGAGGGCGTAAAAAATATCTGTCCTTTTCTCTGGCCTGCTGTTAGTGGACTGTTTTAATAGATTTCTTGCTGGAGCCTCTGCACCTCAGCAGCAAGCCCATGCCAGCGTGGGCTTGGCACCCTGGCCATTTGGGTGGTGGATGGCAAATGAAGTCATGGCCCCCCCTCATTTTCTCATCTTGTGGTATTGCTCAGGTGACATGGGTACACCACAGCTGAAGGTCTCAGCACCTTAGGGTTGAAAAATGAGGCTAAGTAAAGCTTCCTCTCCCTGCTTTTTAAGTGGTAGATTAAGAATCATTGAATTGAATCCCTTTTGTGTGGGAGCGCTTCTCTTGTAAAAGCAATTCCCATTGTAAACTTCTGGATAATAGAGCATGGTACACCAACATATCTAGTATCTCCTCCATTTAACAGCAATATGAACAGCATAATTTTAATGGCAAGTTTATTATAATGGTTCCTCTTCTCTACTAAACCTTATACCACAGCCCTAAATACCGAGCTATATTTTCAGCCACTAAATTCCCCCCTTCCTTTCTTAAAGTATCAATAATGTCTGTTTGAGAGAATGAGCATCCAAATGTTTTCCAACCGTTTTGCTGAATCTGTCAGTTTGCTGGTTAAAAGTATTTGAAGCCAATATTTGTTTCAGTCACACTGGAAGTTCATTTTCCATTAGTTCCTCTTTGCTTATTTCTGGCATTTCATCTACTAAATTTAAACTACATTTCTCAGTCTGTTAGAGGTTCTTTTTTTGGCTTCAAACTGTTATACGAACTAGCTACTATAACTAACTGCTATACAAACTATTGTACTAAAACTAAAAATGGACCATTTGTGTATGAAACTGTCTTTAGAATGGAGGAAACTTTCAAGCCAAGGGATAATTTTCTACTGAAGTCTCATCATTTGGAGAAATTTGTCACTGTTTCTGTCTTTATAAGCATTATAGCCAGGTTTACATTTTCCATTTATAAGGAAGCAGCTTTTTCCACGTCAGTATTGCCTCATTTAGATTCAGTCTTGTTTCTATTAAACTCTGAATTCTCCTCAGGTTATTTGACACCCACCATGTTTTCAGCTTAATTGTGATTGAGTACTGTTCGATACCATTTCCAAATATCATTTTCATCATTATAATTATGCATCCTCAATGTATTAGTCATTAGTGGGAGGAGTTATACATCATTATTATGCCCAACAAGTATTTTTCAGATGTCAGACTGTAACAGCAATAGGTCTGCAAATCACCTCGGTGTGCGACCTAGCTGAAGGCACCGTGCCAACTTCTGGGTCTTCTGAAAGGGAAAAAGGAGGGCATTTCCACCACAGCTGTGCATGTTCTGCGTCTTGATATTTATTGATTCAGCTTTGTGCTTTAATAATTCTGGTTTTTATCTACGGAATGCTGTGTCTTTTCAGCTGAGAAAGAGTCAAGTTCTGCATCTGTTTGGGTTTTTTTGGGTACTATTACCATTAATAAGAGACTTGTGCTTTTATTTTCAAGGGCAATTTATTGTCCTATATCTCCATGCTAAGTGATTGATAGGAAATTCAGTTTAATCCATTGCTTGTGGAAGAAAATCCAACTAGAATTTTAACTAGATGAAGCAAACGTCAGTTATTTTGCTGCTTGTAAGTGGACTGCACACAGATCCAAAGCAAAAAATGTCTTTGAAAGTTGACTTGGGACTGCTGAGACTAGACTGATTCTATTCATCCATCCAAAATACTGGGTTTTATTGACATTATCAAGTACAAGGCTAATGTGTCTTACTAATCCTCAGCTCCTAGAAGACTTTAACTATCATACACCACCTCTGGGTCTGTGTGTGAAAATCCAGGAAAGCATCTGACCTTTTACAAAAGATGTGTTTCAGCCAAAGCATCAGTAGGACACCTCATTCTGTAAAGGTACTGCTTCAGACCTCTGACAGATGCCACTTTTACTGAGCGCTCCTGGGTAAGGTTGGGGATCTCCACTCTTCTGCATAGCTGCAGAAAACCAGAAAATTTCTAAAAAACATTTGGTCACATAAGAAATCTTATACTTTCAGTTAATTCAGGTTTAATTAAATGAAAAAATATTATATATTACATGTGAACTGCTGCTAATCTCATGTATTGAAAAATGTGAGTCCAATCCCATGAAATGCGAGATTAATTAAAGTAAAATATTTGGGCTTTTTCTGAAGCTTGTGTTTCCCTGTTATCCATGGGTTTCCTATTTCATTTTCATGTTTGCATTCCCATCCATGTGGGTTAGAAATTAACTTCTTTTTAAGAGAAAGTTGAGACTCTCACACGTTGAGTAAGTTTAGCTGATGGACCTCTAAAGAAAATATTCATTACCAGGTGACTTGTAATAAAATCTTTCATCAGTGGCATGGTGTGTGCAGTGTTGTTCTTCATGGGCTGGTTTCTGCAAGTGTTTGGTGTGCGTTGCTCTCAGGTGGTTGGCTGACTTCCAGCCCTCTTCCAGGGTCAAGGCAAATGTTGGAAGCCTACACAGTGAACACAAGTCCATGGATTGGCCTCGTTATTGCTGCAGGTGAGTTGGTTACTCTACAGGTAGAGTTCCTCAGAGGTCAAGTATTTGCATTCTTCTATTTTCACAAGAGATTCTGCTTATACTTTTGACCTTAAAACAATGGCTTTCTATGCTTTTACCATAACAAACACTATACAAATAAAAAAGCATTTTTTGTTCTAACACCGGAGACTCTTAGGAAATACCAAATCTATGCTGAGCTGAAGAACTGCCAACACAAGAAAGTAGACCAGGCCTTGAACCAATTAGCACCACATGTTTTCATTTAATATATTTGTTACAGTTTCTATTAAACATTCAGCACTTGCCCAGTTACATAATTCTATCATTTTTTGGATGGCAGGACAGGATCATAGAATATGATATTATTTTGCCTCATTATTCCAAGGACTTTTTCTCTTCTGCTAAGTTTAAGGAAGCAGAATGAGGCTGATGCTGATAGTTTAGAAGGAAAGAGGTACAAATTTTGTAAAATAGTAGTTGGGTACTAGTTGTGCAGGTGAAATGAAATGTACAGGAAGACACTGCCACAATTCCAGTTGCCATCATAGAATCATAGAATGGTTTGGGTTGGAAGGAACCTTAAGTATCATCTAGTTCCAACCCTGGTCAGGGACACCTTCCACTAGACCAGGTTGCTCAAAGCCCCCCAGTCCAACTGGGCCTTGAACACTTCCAGGGCTGGGGCATCCACAAATTCTCTGGGCAACCTGTTCCAGTGCCTCACCACCCTCATAGTGAAGAATCACGTTTCACTGGACACCATTGATAGAGAAAATGGAACAAATACACAAATCAAATGACCTTACTGCTGCTCAGGGTCTGCCACACAGCCTGGGACAGGTCCAGAGCCTGCAGCCATTCTCTTCTTTGAATTTTGTCTCACTCCAAATTATGGAAGCTCTTCATCTCTCTCAGCATGAGCAGGACATTTGCCAACACCAGCTGATGTCACTAAGGAAAAACTCCCTGTGTTGTGGCCGAGGGTCTCAACGAGGTTATTTTCTCCAGGCTGCAAAGGTGACTGTGGCATGTCATCCTGAAATGATAGGCTAGATTTTCCTCAGACTCTTAAAATAACTTCCCAACACCCCAGATTACCAAAATGAAGGTCTGAAAAGTGCTTTCTCAACACTGGCCAGGGATCTTAAATCCATTAAACTTCAAGCCTTAACTTTTATCACCCCTTGCTGCTGTCACAGACCCATTCCCTGTCCCTTAAAGCAATTTCCTGAAGGATGAAGGAGCTGGTGAGTGACTTGCTGAGAGTCTGAGAGGGGAATACTTAGTTATCTATGTTGACATTGCTGAGCTGATATCAGTGTACATCCACAGATTTATGTCATCTAGAGATCAAGGCTTGTGTATGTTCCCATATCTTAAGAAAATATTACTCATTGTGCTCTTGCCCATCTCTTTTTTTCCCCTCCCGCTCTTCTTTGTTTATCCCGACCTTTCGTTGCATCTTCCCCTCTCTTTCTGACACCATTTCCATAATCGTTTACATTATACTTATTTTTGATTTTGTACTGCTACATATCGTCTCACCATATACATTTCCATATATGTTTCTATATAACTTATATACATTTCTAAAGGAATGAAGTCAGAGACATTTGATTAAAATTTTCAGTTTGATGTAAAAATTAAAGGAAGAGTACAATTATTAAGAAAAAAGACAGAAGAAATTATATTTCAACACACCATTCTGAAATATCCTGTCTCTGCCCTGATTCATGGTTGAACTGTGTCAAGGCTCTCTTCAGAATGGTCTTCTGTGGATCTACTCTCTTTGCAGAGCTGGCATTTTACATCAGAAAACAAGCACAGGAAAAGGACTTTGTGTCCCTGTTGAATATAGGACCATTTCTACTGATTTCCATAGTATTACTTGAGCAACAAACAACGGTTTGATATAATTTATTTTTAAAAAAAGGAAAATTCACATCTAAAATCTGAATTGAGATCTCTTTTCCAATGAAAAATATTTTCAATGTCTGATCTAATTCTGCTTAGTGTCTAACAATGCTATAGGAGGCCTTATTACTGAGAAATTCTTTATTTAAATCACCACAAACCCACAAATTTCTGCAAAGAGAGTACTTGAGGTTTTCTACTGTTCAGGACAAGGACTATATCCACAATGGCCTGAGTTCTGAGTATAGGATTTCCTGGCTGTATCATTCTAAGTTAGTTAAATAGAACAGTGGGGTTTTGAGGTTACTGTCTCTGCAAATGCCTGCAATAGTTACTGTGGATTAGCACATAACATAATCACAGTCTTATGAGTGTTAATTGTTCTAAAAAGTAGGATAAAGATTATATTCCTGACACACAGCCAACTAGAAAATTACCTTCGTATTAATACTTTAACCTGAGAAGAAAAAAAAGTGACTCAGGACTCGTTAGAACATTAAGAAATATAATAGGATCTTTTCTTCTTTTTGTTCTGTCTTTCCTTCAGTGATAATAATAATAATAACAACAACAACACAGGCTCTACCATTTATAAAATTGAATATATTTTCTTAGTTGCAACACAATGACTTTTCTTAGCTTGCCTGGATTTAACATGGCATGTGTTTATGTAAATTTTTATTAGCATTTATGGTTAATCATCTTTTTTTTCCATAATCAGAAATTTGGATTAATTTTTATTCTTTTCAAATGAAAGCCCTATCCAAATGAAGCTACTGGGACGTGTGTTACTGTCTGCAGCAGTAACACCACCAAATTCAGTACACGTTACCCATGTCACGTACCGCACAGCACAGTTATGGCACAAGGACCTGGTAACTTGAGAGGTGGGCCACCAAACTGTCCCAGGTCCCATGACCTTGGTGACTCACATCCTTTTCCCCAGCACAAGGAGAGAAGGATGGTGAGTAACATCACGGACTTGTTCCTCCACAGACAGTGGCATCTTCTGCTGGGCACCACAGGGTGACGAGTGCAGGAGTCAAGCAGAGGAAGGCTTTGGGGTAGGTCATCGCCTTGGCTCCACAAAACCTGAGCTCTGTGGGTACTGCATTGACCTCTTCTCAAGAAACCCTCACAAAGGCACAAAGTGCATTTCCTCAGCTGGACTGGGGGAATCAGCGAAGATCAGGATTCAAAGCCATGCAGACTTAGGAGTGCCACTGAAATCTCTCTGCTGGGCTGATCTTGTTTTTCTTAAAGATCATATCTGGATGTGCTTTTGTTGCTGGAACAACCTCTGGAAAACATACAGTGGCTGCAAGCAACATATTTTATTAATGTACCATGCATTATTACCCAGACACAGTTGCAAATTTGGAAAAATCTGTTCTTATTTAAATATAATAAACAAGCTGGGTTTGAGATTTGCAAAAACTGTTTAATAATACTTCTGTCTCCAAGTATGCATTCGTTCATGTTGATAGACATGAAGAATAACTTTATGGAAGTTGCACTGGAGAAAAATGAGTGTAGGAGGAGAACTAAGGAAAAGAATCAGAAGCAGAAACCACAGCCTCGTGGTACGCAAAAAAAAGGAAGTATCTGTTGTAACTTGTATGGGAAATTTATCTATTGCACTGACATTTTGGGGCTGTAGTTGGGGGTGCTTTGAGAGTAAATATTATCATACGAAGAAAAAGAGATTGGAGAGTCCTGACAAAACTAGATGCTAGCAATTTGATTCATTGCCTCAAGTAATTCTTGCATGTAAACAGAAGCCCCCAAACCTACTCCTACATGCTACTGAAAATGTTCACTGTTTTGCTTTGTCTGTTGGATGAAAGTCATGTCACAGTTTGTTTAAAGAAAAAGCTTTTTATTTCAGACAACATATTCCCCAGTAAGGCACAAGAGACCAGCCTGTATAGCAGAAAGTGCAGCAAACTGAGATCTAGGGTAATCCTTACCCGAAGAATGCAAGGCTAAACAAAATACATTTTCTAACCTAAAAAATCTCTGCCTGCCTTGGACATACTGTGTGATAAAGCCACTGTGGTTTTACCTTCAAAAATATGAACATGGTTCTTTAAGGAAAGAAAGAAAGGCTTCCGTTAATGTTCCTTCTCTTGAGTCTGTCCCGGGGGTGTTATTTATTCTTTGTGTTGCTGCATCCACATGAACAGTGCTTGAATTCAGTGATATTCGCACACAAAGTGTAACTACCTTTCCTGAGAACTCCAGACATCTGTCACAAATGTACTGGTGACATTTTCCCATGGACTTGCAATATTTTTTCCTTTAAACCCTCCCTACTCCCAATATTTAAATTCACATCATAGAATCATAGAATGTTTTGGGTTGGAAGGGACCCCTAGAAGTCATCAACCCCATTCTCTTTGAGATCTGCTCTACACATTTCAGACACATCCTCTAGCACTTAATGGTGACGGTAAAGAAGAAAAGACAAATCAGCCAGAAAAATCCAGCTCCTCCAAGAGAACAGTAAATAGGACAACTCAACTTCAATTACCCTGTTGTATCTTGGGAACAGTTTGAATACTTCTGGCTTGGTATTTTCCCAAAAAGTCAAAATTGTCCAGACACACTAATTAAAAAATAGAGAACAATCCATTTCATTTCTAACCGGAGCAGATCAGAAAACACTCTTGCATTTATTTTTCTTGTCTAGGTCCCAAAAAATGTCCCTCAAGTCTGTGTTTTGGTTTTGTGAGATAAAGAGTGAAAAGCATCCAAATAATGAATAAACATTTCTCAGGGAAGGTGACTGTGATAGTGAATCCATGAAAACTCCCTGGTTTACTCCTTTTTTAAACTAAGGGGAAAACCTTTCATTACATAGTAATTTTCTACAGATTTTTTAAAAAGTAATTTACAAAGCCAGTGAATGTCAGCCTTCTACAGTTTTATCAAAGTTCTGTAATTTTTAAACATGTCTTAGATATTCTCTGAGTAGCTGAAAATAGAATTGCTTGGATAATATTTTTTCAATTAAGATGTGATTTTTATTAAAAATGGCTGTTTCCATTAAAATATTTTCAGTTCAGTTCATGTCTGTAAAGGCAACTGTGTGTTTGTGGGCTGCATGGCTTATGGCCTGAGACAGAGCCCTGCCAGTTTACCATTTCCAGTAAGGACCTTTTACTGGAATATAAGGTACAGACAAGCAAAAAGAACCTTATTTTGATGTTTCTGAAAAAAACCCAGTTGAGACAACAGGTTGCCCAGGCTAAAGAACATTGACCAGACTGAAGGCACTAAAATTAGGTTGGTTTCTCACCTTCTCACCTGGCAAAAAGTCTAAGTTGGTGAGGATTTGCTTTCATCACTCTGTATTGAAAGCACAATCATTGCTTTTTTTGCAAAAAAAGATTGAATGTTTTGTAGATAGTAGATTGAAGCTGGCATCTTGCTAAGGCTTTTTCAACAGTGGTCTTTGCCACCGTGTACTGAGAAAGCTGGAGGTTGCTGTTCAAACACAGTGCTCTCTGAAAAGGCAGCTGCAACTCCTCACCCAACGATTTCTGCCTTTGTTTCTATACCTGAGATTTACTCATTTTCCCCTTATTTACCCATTGAAAAAAAATCTCCTGACTTCTATAGTTAAAGCCTTGTAACCACAGGATGGGAGAGAGAAGAAAACAGAGGCAGAGAGGGGAAAATACTTTGCCTAACCCTTATTCATTAATTGAGATGGAGGCTGCTAATTGCCTCACATATTCACACCTCCACACCACACGTTTCAGCCTTTCTCCCAAACCACGTCAAAGCATCAGTCAACACAAATGATGTCAGCACACACGGCCTCCCCCTCCATCGCTGCCATCTCCACAGAGCTCCCGTGGTCGGCTGAGTGGTGGGACAACCTGCTCAGCTTTATCCCTGCAGCTTGATTACACTGAGGGGGTTGAAAGTGAACATGCCGTAAGCCTGAGAAGAGCGCACATGGTGAAATGGGCAGGTCTCAGTTCAGCACACCCGTCCCATGGCATGGGGGAGGCAAGGTTCATCAAGGCATGGCATGGCACATGGCATGGCTGATAGCAACAGCCACAGCCAGCAGAAGGTTGAAGAGGGACATAAAGGATTATTTCCTGCACATTGCAAACCCTCTGCCACTTTCGCAGAAGTTGTTATTTTCTTTCACGTTGGTGGATGCTAGAGAGTCCCTGGAGCCTGCTGGATCTCCTAGCTGGTGAGCTCATGATGCTTTTAATAATCAGAAGTTATTCCCATGTGGCTGGGCTGATAGACATACTGACAGGATCTACCTTCAGGGTAGAAATTGCTCTGAAACTATAACAGCAGCACTGAGGGACTGATGTGGAGAGGTGCTGGGTTTTCACGGCTTCCCTGGAGTTTGCAGAGGTAGGATTACAGGATGAGAGGTGGGCAGAGAAACTCAGCTAGAAACAAAACCAGTGTTTCTATTTTTTGCTTTTTTTTTCCAGGAAGCAAGCCCTCTCAGCTGAGGGCTTTTGCTGTTCAATGCAATGAGATTGTTTAATTTCTTTCTTTCTTTTAGTTTGTGTATTTTCATAGAATCATAGAATCACTTTGGTTGGAAAGGACCTTTAAGATCATCGAGTCCAACCTTCAACCTAACCTTGCCATCCCACCACTAAACCATGTCCCTAAGCACCTCATCTATCCTTCTTTTCAATACCTCCAGGGATGAGGACTCGACCACCTCCCTGGGCAGCCCATTTTGGGTGCTTTAAGTCAACAGGACCAGATTTCTGCCCATTACAGCCATGGCAGTGCAGCTACCACAACATGGCTCAGCAGCGACAGCCACCTTGGGGCTCATAGCAGTGTGCTTTGGGGGTCTTCAAACCACAATGGACTTCTAGGGGAACAGGGGAACCATCAGCCCTACACATTGAGCACTGATTTCAGATGCTGCAAGAAGGGGGAGCCTGTGATCTGCAGCCAGGGTGGCTCATGAACACAGATTAGAAGGTGGGAGGGACACTGCACTCTTCTCCCGTCCCCTCTGCCTTTGTGCCCAGTCCTACCTGCTGGAAGCAGAAACTCTCCCCAGTTAGTTCCTTCTAATTTTCACCATTTTTGGCATGTGGATTTTACCATTGATTTTATTGCTTCTTCAGCTATGCTGTTTTCTTCTTATCCCCTGACTTGCCTAAGCTTTACATCCTAGCGGGGTGGCTGTACACTTTGTTTATGCTGGTAAATCTAAATTATATTCCTTAACCCCATTTGTATGGAAGATTAGTAGCAAAGCAGGCTGAAGAGAGGTGGTAAGTCAATCAATGAATTAACCTCCTGGTTAAATGCCATAGCGTGTGACAGGACAAATGCATCATGATCCCTCTTTGGTTTAGAAATGTAAATTTCAACAAGGGAGATTAGTGCAGTTCATAATGACCTAGAATGTTTGCCTTAAAAAATGATGCCCCAGATGTTGGCCGGCAGACAAGGATTCAGCCTCTAGAGTCTCAACAATATGCTTGCAACATGAAAAATGTGCTCTTATCAAGGAGTGGAGACTCCAGGCTCAGTATTGATTTAAATTTATGAGCATATTTCAAAGGCAGCAGAGGGTTTATTTAGTGCAGATGACTGGCTGAAAACAATATTTAGCTTGCTTCCCAGGGCTGAGCAGAGAGGTGTATGTGCAAAATTGTACATGTAAATCTGTTCCCGTGCTGTACAAGGGGCAAAACCCAAATCCTTTCATCCAAATGACAGAGAAGACAGATCACCCCTCAGCCTTGAAGGAGCAGCTCTAGTACAGGAACTTTGCTTAGAGTCCACCTGCGGTACCGGGGGGAAGTAGCTGTGGTGACAGCTGAGCCTGGGCAACACTTCAGTTTTGCATCTGGAGGAAGATAGCTGATCTCTTATGGCACCTAGATGAGCTTCTTGCTCGTTAATGAGAGCTGAGGAGAATCCTATCCCTTTCCTTGCATTCTTGAAGAGACAGCTTGTGAGAATGACTAGCGAGGATCAAAGATTTACTGCAAATGTCCCCATTTCCCTGTGGGTTGGCCAACTGTGGCAAGGAACTCTTTCTGAGGACACCTTCTTCCATAATTGTCCATCATGGATTGTCTCATGCCATCCTTTTCAGCAGGCTCACACTGCTTACTTTAGCTGCATGTAGACTGTCTCACAAGTCAATGTGACAAGAAATTAAGCTACAGCAAAACCTTTAGCTTGTAAAAAAAAAAAAATCCTTAGTATTTTACCATTCATTGACTGTCTCAGACTTTGTATTTCTATTTTAAAATTAATATTATGTATTTTTTAGGAAGGGATTCTAAACTTAAATGCTGATTGAAGTTTGTACATTCTTGCATATATTTGTAAAGCTTAAGAGAGAGATTTTAGATTTTTCTTCACAAATTAGAACCTTCCTTTTTACTCTTCAAGATCTTCAGCTACAGCTTTCCCCACACTCTTCAACTTCCTAGGTGTGCCTTCTTTGTCTCCATTAGATGATACATTGGTTTATCTATGATAAAGTACTGGAGCTGAGTTCTCAAGGATTAATCTGACTTTTTTTTCTCTTTGATTTGCATTTTTAATGAATATATATCTCATTAGGATACTTTTTAAACATCAGAAGCATTATATGCTTTTTAAAATGTATAGAGATATGCACTTTGTTAAATATGATGACTAAAAGTCGAGATGTCTTAAACCCTGTTCTTTATATAATTCAAACTGGATGAAATTTAGAAAGGTGACCTTGATATCTGAGCCTATCCAGGATAGACAACTCTAGGCGGAATTTAATAATAGCCTCACCAGTTTTCCTCTTTCACCCAGATAACTCAAAGGGACAGAGAGAAACAGAAGATGGAAGTGTAGAAGACAACGAATATAACTCTGAAGGAAAAGAGAGAAACTGTAGAAATAAATTATTAATGGAGCAGCCCTGCTAAAAATTGTATGGTCCTTAAACACTGTGAAACAGTTTTCAGGAACAGAATCTTGTCAGCTTTTAGAATGAGATTACTATTACATTTAAGTGAGATTGAATCAGTCATGTTATAAAACTGGAGATATGTAAGAAGAGATAATAATTCAAAGGAATTCAGTTCCTAATGGAGTCTTCCTGGAGAAAAAAAAAACAGTCTGGCCACAATGTGAGGCCTGGAATCTACAGGGAAAATTGCCTGAAGGAGTCCGAAGCTAGAGCATAACCACCACTGTATATCTGCCGTTGACATTCCTCGATATCCAGATAAAGATGTCCACCCCAAAACACAGGAAACTGTATCTAGAACTGAATTAAAATTAGAACTAAAAACCTGTAGAGTTAAAATTTTTAAAGAAATTAAAAATATTTAGGAATAAAGTTAAAGACACTGATTTTGTGTGCAAGAGTCACTTGTCAGGTAGCAAGGTGGAGAAGGAAATAGTAGTGAAAAGTAATATGGTAACAAGAAAAATGTGGTCGATGATGCTGAGGTTGTACATAACTAAATGAAGAGTCCCTTGCTCCATGTCTTTTGTGAGACTTCAGAAGGTGAAGCTTTTATTTGTAATCACTTTGCCTGTATTTACATTGCTACACATATCATCACAAAGCTCTACCTGAAACTTTGTACATTAAATATTTCTCAACCCTTCTGTAACTCAAAAAGCATTGACTAAAATTTGTCTTCTGGTCTGAGTGGAAATCCATTGCTGCTTTACTAGAAAAGTTGCACTTAAGTTCTATTTTGAGGGCTTGTGCTTGTCCTATGTATGAGAAAAATTTCAACCATCTCTAGATATGTCAGAGGCACTATGTGGCAGAAAACACAGAAGAAAACTCATGGTTTAGATCTACATTTAGATTCAGCATCTGGTGACTTAATCTAAATGAAAGCTTTTGGAAAAACAGCACATTTTGAGTAGAAGGGCCAATGACTTTTCTAAGTTTTTCTAGATTGTTTTAATAATTTAACAAGTATTTATTTTCATTACTTACAATTAGGAAAAAAAAATCTGGCATCTTTTTAAAGGCATATTTTCTTGCTGCAAATGCATCTGTAGTTAATACAAATCAAAACCCCCACAAAATTCTTCATGGCAATCTAGGGGAGGTTTAGAGAGGCAGACAAATTGAGATTAAAAACATGGCATAAAGAGTTCAGCTTGTTACTTAACAACTTCATAATAAAGGTCTTTGCTGCTCATATGACATTTATAAGCATGACAGGACAATACAACAGCTCTGTGGAGCAGTAAGTACAAAGTGTCTGCCTCTTAAGTTGAGATCATGCTCCTAACCTAAGAAGTTTTACAGCACAAAGCCACTCCAAACTGAACTATGCAGAGATACGTACATTATATATTACACTCTATTTTACAGATAGACCCTGAAGAAAGAATTTCTCACTTAAAGGGAGACTAATTATATGACCTTTGTATTTTGAGGATCCATCTGGAGAATTTTAATCACTCAGACAGCATGAATGGTTCAAGTCAGTTCTACTTACAATCAATTACAACGTGTAAGCAGTTTTATCATTAGCACAAGCCAGCAAAAAAGGCACCTTGATAGGAACAACGCTGTTCACACTGCATGCTATAATATGTATTAAGACTTATCTTTTTCCTGATATTAATCAGAAGATCAGGATACCAACCCTAATCAATATATATCAGCAGGGACAATGTTAGGATGAGTTAGGATTGAGAAGCAATGCAACATATTTTCCAGTTTAAAACCACTGACTTCTATTGACTTTTTAAAAAAAACATTTTGTGGGCTACACTGTGCTCTTTTACACAGAAGTCCAGTGCCATAAACCTCCCCAGCATCCTTAGTAAAATCATCCTGTTACTCAGACCACCGAAGCCAGAAGAGCACAAAGGAGCAGCACTGACCAGTGCACCTTGCAAAGGAGGCAAAGACACTTCTTGAGGTTTGCTCTGAAGGAGCTAGAATAAGAAGTTCTTCAGGGTCATCTGTCAGCTAAGACACATCTAGGCATCCTCCAGGCTCTGAATTATACAGAAGCATTGCCTTTTGGTCCCCTTTGGGCAGAGAAACATCATGAGGTGAGAAAGGTAAAGAAGGAGATGCATGGGAGAGAGGCATTGAAAGGACAAATTGCAGTTCGGGTGGCAATAGAAAAGGAAGACGGTGAAAGACATTAGTGGAAGTGTTATGAAATGCTTGTGCTACTTCAACTCTACAGAGATTTTATATGTAGCTGTGCATTTCCCACAGTCATTAACAGTCACCAGATTCCGAAAAAAAAAAAAAAGCTTTGTATGTCTTTTCATAGGTTTGCCAGCTAAAGAGACCAGTAAGATCACTTATCCCCTTTCTAAATACAGAATAGAGATAACTTGATTACCTCTGTAACTTGCAAAGATGTTTTCAATGCAAATGAGAGACTCAATCTTCTCTTTGTTAAGCAGGACATACGTAACGTTTCTCACTGCAAGGCATCTCTTCTAGGCTTTGAATTATGTATTACTTTTAAAAAGTTCTGCTTCTTTTCATTTTCTTTGCACAACATACATTTTGCTATGGAACAGCTTACTCCCAATTCCCATTAAAATTAGGGAATCAAACTACTTTTGAAGATCCTGGTTTTAGAGCTTACAGGTTTCACCAGTGACTGTTACATTCCTCCTGATTCATGTTTCTCACCTGATACCTCACATTTGATAATATCCAGCTACCTCAGCCACATGGTCTGAGATTCATTGATTTATGGCTCTTTAGCTTATTAAAAGGTATAACAGATACTGTTATGGCTACTGCTTAACAATAGGCTATTATGGGTTTTCTGCTCCATTGCCCCACCAATAGTTTTGTTTCTTATTAAAACACTGTAAGTGGTGATGCATAGAAGGCAAAAGGCCTTTTGCACCATCAGAAATGTAAAGTAGTGACATTCTTTTGTTCTGGAGCAGTTCAGTAAATTTCCCTAAAAGACTAACTTGGCTTCCCCACATTTATAAAGATGAATAGACTTTGCTGTTCATGATCAGAGAAGCAAAAACTGACTCAGTACTGACTCACAGATAAGAAAAGGGCACAAAAGGACAAGTCAACTCTTTGGCATTATTGGGAGCTTCAGACATAGAAACTCTTGCATTGCTATTATACTAATGATGAATATAGGTTTTAAGAAGCACAAGACAGGCAGGACTGTGTCTCCAGCCCGAGCAGATTGCATATGGAAATACTGAAATTGAGCTCAGCTCAGAAAAGGCAGTTATCTCACCTTCCAGACATGGCAGATCCTTAGACCTGGGTTCACGTGATGCCTTTTCTTCCCAGATGAATCTAAGATGAAAGGGAATGCACTACACAATTCCGCCTGGACCACGGGTCACGAATCAAATGAACAGCTCATCCTGGAGCTTTTAGTAAAAGATTACCAGCTGATTTTGCAAGAAGTCCTTTGTTATTTCCTTAAATATTAGTTCAGCCCTAAGAAAGAACAAGAAAACATTTTGGAGACTTTATCATCATTGTTTCAAGACTTAATTTTGATCCCAGTGTCTGGAGCTGAACAAAAACTTTCCCCTTAATTGTAACTCCATGCAAAGATACCTTATCATCCTGCAGATAAAGATGTGAGGATTCCCTAGTATAGTGCATCAAACCTGTTCAAATCCAAAATGATGAGCACTTTCCCTTATCGAACTGGGGACTTTGATTTGATCCACTTCTGCATCCAAACCTAAGACCAGAATTTCTTGTTACAGGCTTAGGGATATCTATAGTAGTAATAAAAATAGTAACACATTGCTAATTTGAAGTACATTATGATTTCATTTCCAGAGACAGGCTCTGCTACCTGATGGTGATAGACATGAGTGAAGACAGTAGGTGGTTAAAAGCAGCATTTATGGAATAGGCATTACTCAGGCCTTATGCCCCAATTGCTGTCATGTAGAAAAACATGCTGGTATAGCTGGGGGCCTTATAGAAATTTGAGTCCTATATTCCTATAGGGGAAAATTAAATAAATAATTTTCTGCTTCAACAGCTGTAGGAAATGCTTAGATGTACCCTTTAATTTCCCTCATCAATCAGTTCAGATTGTTTTTAAATGGGGATCATAGGGGAGCCATATGCTCAGAGATATTCTTAACACATTGTTCAGTCGAACAGAACTGAACTTGCTCCTTAGGAGGCTAATTTTTCTCTGTAATGCTGCATTCTGATTGAATTTCCTAGCAGTCGGTGGTCCGTTACATTGTACGACAAGGGCCATTTCAATGAACTCCAAAATTAAGCAGCAGAACAGCCCGTCTCACTTTCTTCTAATTGCTTAAAACATCTCCATATGCTAATGACAGCACAAAGGTTTTGCAGCAGGCAGTGATAAGCGTAGCTGATCAGATCAAAGCAGAAGACTGTTGTGAGATACTGTACTCATTATTTGAAGAAAATCCTTCCTTTGTCAGAAGACTCATAAATGTGGCTTGATCTGCCTTTTGCTCTCAAAGGGAGAATTGGTCCTTCTTAGGTGGGTTCTCACCCCTCTGAACGTTCAACAAAGTCTGTGAGCTCCCCTCGTCTTTCCCTTCAACCTGTAAGGTCCTCTTCTGTGGGGTTCAAGCTCTGCAACATTAATAATTTGAAGGAAATCATACATGCAGGTCCTGCCTCTGATCCCTTTGTGTGTGAAAAACTGCGTGCTTCCAAAAGGACCAGTTAGCTCTGGAAAGTTTCTGGCATTGAAATGCCCACAGTTGTTTTGAGAGAGAGATATTCACCAATGCCCATTTTTTCCCCCAGCCTTTTATCGCTTATGAATGAGGCCCTTGGAGACAGAAGGGGAAGAATCATTCAGGTCAACTGCAAAGCCTCTATTCCCTAAAGCCAATCCTTCATCCCGGCAATGTTAGAGATCAGGGTAGATCTTCAGCCACCATCTGGCTCAGCAGCTCCGTCCGTGCATGTGGCACACAGGTGGCAGCTCTGCAATAATCCGGGAAGGTGTAAAGTGTGGTATCAAGTCATCTGCAATGAAATAGCCCAGAATGGAAAATGTTCAATTTTTCTGATAGTATTTCTTTGTGTGAAAGTAAAGAAAGTGAGCCCAAGAACATATATTGAATCAGCAATGAAGGCAAAGCTTACATCCCAACTTAAGGCCAATAACTTGTTTATTTTTTGAGAGGTGCAGTTGCACCCCACTGCCGGAGCAGGGTAGCCCAGGAAGGAAGGACAGCAATTCACTTGCTCTTGCTCTTAAAAGGGAACAGGTTTCTGCATGAGGTTCAGCCCAATGGCTGGCACCTAAAAGGCGACATTTCCTCAAAGGAAGAAGAGAATGAGCAGTCTTCAAGGCTAATGGAAATGCTGGCATTGGGCATTGCATAAATCTAGCCTGGTTCTTCTTCCAGGAGCGTGTAAATCAAGACTGAATTAATTCTGAGTAAGAGAGAAAACATTATAAACTGGTGTACATTGAAGGAAAAAAAGGCAAGAACACTGTTTCTTTTGCTAACGGCATGTGCTCTTTGCAGCCTCTAGTAACAGCTCTCAGCATGGGAGATATTTTATATAACGACACCTGGTTACATAGTACAAACAAAACAACAATTCACACAAGGGCATGTGGAAAGGTTTGGTATATGGTATTTATTTATGAATTTCAAAGAGCTGCCTGTATTTAGTTTTCAGTCAAATATTCCCTATGTCCCATGAAGAGACCCCACGTTTATGTTGTATACAAGATTGTATTCTTTTGGTTTATTTATGCATGATGCTGAGCTAAGGTAACCTCTAATTGGCAAACTCAGATTAAGCAGAGATTAATCATGATTTCTGCACAGTATAGAGAGATACAGCAGCGTTTTCTACAACAAATATCAGTAACAAGTTCAGAACTGAGAAAAAATTATCCCAATTCATAGAAAAAGATTATGCAGCAAATACATGCTATTTATTGTAAGAAACTTCTTGACATTACATTAAGCATCAAACATTAATACCAAGTTTTGATCTAGAAGTGCTGTGGAGTCTCTTAAATTCAAGCCTCAGACAGTATTTCCAAACAGTTTGTAAAAGTATCAGGCTGGTGAACTTGTGTAACTAAAACCCAAACAAATGTGAAAATTCTGTGGACAACATTTCCATTAAAACACATTTCTATAATACCAACATGTATAACCTAAAAATTAGAATCATGTTAACCCTCCATTCTCAGCTCATGACATTTTCCACAGAGGAATGAGAAGCTGTAAATTTGGGACGGATTTTTGTGGTTATGCATTTTGATCTACTACACAACACAGGCTAGAAAGGGGTTTTATTAGGTTATTTCTACACCCAAATTCATACCTTTAAAAGGCATTCTCACTTCTCTATCACATCTGTCACCAGTTAATTTGTTCCAATAAAGTTTAGGCTTGCTGTTAAAAATGTGCAGCTCATTGTGTTCTGCTGGTTATTTATCAGTTTCAGCGACTTAGAGCTGATAATGCCGTCATTTGCTGAGCCAAAAGAGCCCTCTGCTGTTGGAAACCTACTTCTACCCAGGGGACTTCTAGCCCACAGTCAAGTGTTTGGTTGCACAGTGCAAAAAACCAGAGGTTTTTCAGTTTTTGGAAGGCAGCACCTCTTATGCTGGCACCTTTCTTGTAGCTCTGCTCTGAAATGTTTCTAAAATTGCCAACAGTTGTGTGGGTTGGCATTGCGAACACTGGCATTTCAGTTGTGGTGAAACTCAAAAATACTTCCTCCTCTGTCTCCCAAATTTTTTAAGGCTCAGATTTCACCTTGCAATAGTTATTATTCAAAACAACATCAAGAAAAATGGCTCAAGTTGAGATACCATCTTCAGCGTGAACCAGGCAGCCTCAAGTAAAGGTGTGTGTGTGATGCTGTTCACTCTTACGGAGAAGGCACCTTTCTGCGGCATAGTTTGGACTGTATGTCAGAGCATAGCCACTTCATCCAGAGCAGAAGAAAGACAAAGTTTTAAAAATGTAAGATGATAGTGCCTGCAAACGCGGGCAAGGCTAGCAGCAGTCTAAAGGCTGAAGCGTTACAATTTATTTTCATAGCTCTCGTAAAAATATGGCTCTCATTAAAAGTATGGAAATGGACCTTTAACAAAAGCTTTGCTTCTCTAAAGTGAAAGCAATTTGCTGGTTGAAAGTCTGGTTTCTGTTCTTTGAATGTTAGCTGTGGGAGCTGTTTCTATTCCAGCTGCTGCTACCCTCACCCTGACGGCTGGACTGGGGTCCCCTTGGGCTTTCCCCTGTGTCACCCAGCTGAATGCTCCGTCCTGCTCCGGGGGCTGAGCTGTGCAGAGAAATCCATGGTGAAGCTTACAAGGAAGAAATGAGGACCCTTTCTGACAGGCAGGAGTGTCAGAGCCTGTTCCATCCCTCTGCCCACCACAAGCGTTAAGGGGCACATCAAGGAAGGGAAAGGAGGAGCGGACAGGGCAAGCTGGCTGCAGACACATCGTCAAGGGCAGCCTTTCTTCCCTCCAATAGCTTGGAGAGTAAACGCACTCATTGGAAGCCAGGACTGGGTCATCTATTCCAGAAAACCTAGGCAGCCAGAATGAAATATTAATTTTCTCTGCACCAGATTTACAGCAATTTATACCTACACGTGCTTCAGTCTTGTATGATCAGTTCAAAGCAGCACGGCTGGTGTACGTAGCTGTGGCAGCACTGATGGGTCTCAGCATGAGCCACGCTGGAGGCTGAGTAAATGAACATGTGCGGTCCTTGCAGCTGCTTTCGTTATTAATTATAATGAGCATTCATGTACAGTCTCATTTAAATGGATCCATCACATTTGAGATAATTTCAAGGAAATGTTCAAGAAGCTGAAAGTAAATAGGCTCCCTTGGATCACACAAGCGGACCTTGGGTTAGTCACTGTCACCAGTGGCACTGCAGAAATCTCTGTGGGTCTTACCCTATAGTGCCTCCTGCATTAATTGATGCCCAACAGTCGATCTGAGCAATGGCCCCATCACAAGACCTTCCTCACCTTTTCCTGATGTTCAAAGGAGACTCCGAAGTTATAATCTGTTGGCCCAAATCTTCACAGCATCTTAATTGTGCTCATGTGATTAATTTTATTAGTGCTCTGGATGTTGCTACCAAATCCCAGTTTGATTCTAATTAGCCCATTTTGTCAATTAATTAGGCTTTTATATCCATACTGTGAGAATGCTTTCTTTAGTAACTTTTGTTCCAGTTGGCCTGGCTCTTTGGATTTTGACAGAGAAAATGGAGGCTGCAGAGATTTAAAGTTACTACCGATTTCCTTTTGCACATTCCTATTTTTATGAAATACAGATTACTGCTGTTCTGGGTAACGACCAGCCCATAGCCTGAACTGCCTTGTTAACAGACAACAGAGAAATTATGTGGGGTGATACATTGTAAGTAGCTCGGTCGCAATAAAATGTTGTTAATTGTAATTTTTATTGCAATGGGTCATTATATGGGCAGTACAAACTGCCATAGAGTCAGATATTTGGCCTGATCTTGGAATGCAGCTACTTCTTGGTGTCTGCCTACACACAGCTTTGCTCTGGGTGGCCCATGGACTTCGGGGAAAATCAGCAAGGCTAATGCATCTGGGGAGCTCCAAACCACCAATGTCCACGTGGTGAGCCCCCAGAGAGCAGAGGGCTGTACACAGTAACATACTAAGAGAAGAGGGAAGGAAAAAAAAAGGACAAAGTATATCACAACTCACCATTTCGATAACATGAGGCAAATGATGGAAGCTTGGTGTATAGCAACACAAACTCGAAGCTGCCACATTAATTGCTCTTGAAGCGTCCTGGGATAGTGAAGTGGTCTGAAATAACCGACAGTGACTCCCCACAGCGCATCTGCCCCAAAGCGCACACCGAGGTCCTGGCGAAAGCTTGGCATCGTGATGGACAGGCAGTGCTCCCCGGGGGGGGGGGGGGGGGGAAGAAACGAGGAGAGTTTTGTCAGATTTCACACTCCTGCAGTTATTCTCTCATGAAGAGGGCTTCCAGGCCGTTCACAAGGCTGATTCACTGCCCATCGGGGGGATATGGTAACATTTTCTGGGCATCTTCTAAAAATTCCATTTACAGTTTAAATTAATCTATCAGCCCTGGGCTTGTCACAGGATATGTGCTGGGCGGATCCAGGGACTCAAACAGGTCTGGACAGGAGGGATTGTTTTTAGAAGACATATCAATACAATCAAGCAGCAAAATAACCCCTGAAACTGTGGCTACCTGTACAGAGAGCGACACTCACACTCTCTTCCTAATGACCGAAGACTGCAATTTGTATTGAGCTCATTTGCATGTTACACTTAAAGGTTGGCTTGGCCGTTGCTGCTGTTTATTTGGCATTATGATCTGCATTTATTTAGCGATGTAACAGTAGCGACTTGAGCTAATCCGTTCTGACCACTATCATGTGATGGAGGTGTTAATCATTGACTATCCAGAGCCACACAGAGAGAAGAGTTAATTAATACTGTAGGCACCCACACGCATCACCCTTGTATTAAGAAAAGCTGCATGATGACATCAGCCTTCAAGAATGTCAACAGACATTTTTAAGAGTTTCTGTTGCTTTTGTCCAAGGGCATTCAGCTCCTCTGAGCTCCTGTAAAGGGAGTTAAATATCCAATTATAACAATTTTTACCATCCAGATCATGAGCCTATTTTTCAGAATTAGCCTGAATTAATGATAAGTGTGGAGAAAGGAGAAGTTACACATCATTATCAGCTGCATGTTTTTCTGGACAAAACACAATCCCTGACCTCATTTTTAAACCCTCATTAGCAGGGGTTTAAAGGAGGTCAGCCTGCTCGGCACCCAGCCCCAGAGCCTGTCCCCGCAGCAGCCCAGGGCACACCGTCCTCCAGGCTCGGGCAGCCGGCAGCTCTTGCCGCAACACCTCCTCCCGACACTGGGCAAAGGCTCAGCAACCTGTCTTACATCTAAAATGACAGCGATCCATGGCCAGTACCTCTGGGAAAGCAGCACTGGCAAAGCCAACTAGCTGTGAGAAGTCCACAGATGTGGTCTTCCTGTGATACTAACCCTAAATTCAGGAACTGTGAAGCTTTCCGAAAACTCACCTTTCCTTTCTCTTCTCTTTCTTTCTTACATCCATCCCTTCCCTCTCCTGAGGTCGATCAAAGAGCCTGTCTTTCGACAGCAGCCTTGATAATGTGATTTGCTGGGAAACACAGTCTATCTGTGTGTTCCCACCTTCATCCATACTATTGAGGACAGATGTGTTTCCTAATAATCTGTATTATTATGTTATTATATATGGGGCATAGAATATACACTACAATTACAAATTTACACATATAAAAATAGAACCAGCATTCTATAATTAAATATTTAAGAACACTACACTTCAACAACTTTACAGAAACTGTACAAAACCACCTACTAATCCTATACCTTTCTATAAAAACATATGCACATAACCCCATTGCTATATGCAGAAAGTTATATTTTGAGCATAACTAAAAAATTTGCATGCCAAATGTCTCCATTAGAGAAATATCCTAATTTCAGTGAAAGGTATAAACTTGCAGTTTTGCCTCATTTGCTTTGGAAAGTACCTTTTACATGAATCAACTATTAATATATCTGGCATCTTACCTGTTCTTTTTTGTGGCAAAGAAAAGCCATGATTATGCTTTATCACCATTTTAGCCAGGAAATTTGCATGGAGATGAGACCTCAGAAGTCGTGTGAACAGGAGGAAGACTCTTACAATGCCTTTTATAAACAGGATGTGTGTAAAACTGCTTGGTGGTTTACAAGTTGTAGGTTCTTCAAGAAATAATTTGGAGAACTGACTGCAATCAGGTGATGCTATTTGAACAGACGCCAAGATTTTTCCTGCCTTTCTCCTTGTTAGGATGGTAGAGCACCATTCCTAGTCAGCCTATTAATTAATCTTCCTAATGCGAATTTTCAAAACCAAAGTTATCTGGTAGTATTGAACCTGGATTCAAATATACAAATACACATGAAAGTACAGGTGAATGATGCTAATAGCTCTCATCAGCTGCATAAAAATGCACTTTTCCCAAGGAGAATAAACAGAGAAGGTGAGTTACAGCAAGTTTAAGCAACGTGGTCAGGCTCACCCAGCAGGTCAGTGCCAGAGTTCAAAGCAACACTCAGCTCTGCTATTCCTCAGCTTTCTGCGCTCGTGGCTGGACCACGTGTTGTTGCTGGTGCAAAGAGGCTGGACAAAGAGAAAATATGCAAGGAGTGCTTCTGTGCCTGGGGGAAAGGGAGACACTAGAGGGGAAAAAAAGTTTTTCTCTTCTTGAGTCCTAAATCTGATTTTGAAAGAGTGCAGAATCGCTGCTTACCTGTTTAAAGATGAACATGCACTTCTGATTCTCCAGAATTAATAGCTTTTGATATTTTATTTATAGAAGCACAATTACAGTCCACTCCAAAGAGACCAGCATCACAACTGTCCCATTTTAAGCCTTTCTTTATAGCACAGATATTTATTTTCTGTCAAGGAAATGAAAGAGAAATGACAGACCAAGCAGAAAGGTCTGTCTGTAAAGGCAGTGTTACCTCAATAGATTGCAGTTGGGCTGATAATAAAACCTTCTGGTTTCATCCTATTTTCTTAGCAAAAACATCTATTGGAAAGATTTGAGGCACTGAGAAGACCGGCACTGTAATAAATGGAGTAAGGAGCCATGTGAAATGATGGCACAGGCATTAAGGACCAAGCTACAAAATAACTGGGTTGCCTGAGATGGAACTGAAATAGAAATTCGGGGGATCGTTAATTGATGTGACCTGAAGAAAGTCTTTTTGGCCCGATGCAGCCCAGAGCTGGCTGCACGCCTCGGCACCACGGGGTTGCCCACCGGGCAGGGCTGCACCACCGGCCGCCGAGCTCCCCAGCACCACAGACACACACAGGCAGGGCTCTGTAAACACCGCCTCATTAGGGCTTTTTGAAAAGAAAATTGTTGTAAATTAGAGCCGGGAGTGATGTTTGCCCAAGGTTTGCAGCCAGTGGACTTCACATTCCCGACAGGTCACCAGCGGGATGAGGCTGTGGCTTGCGTCTGAACCCTCGCACGTGGTTCCCCTTTTCTGCTGCCGCTGCGGCAGATGAGCAATGGCAATGTTATTTATGCAGGAGTAAGTCTTTAAATACTAGAAAGTTTAAATCAATAGCAACCGCTTCCAATAATCTTAGAAATTGCAAGGATGTTTTTCCAGATTAATGATTATCTGTGGAATTTGGCTGGCTGTCTGGAATTTACTGTGTCTTTCTTTGCCTTTCTCTACCCTACTGTTTTGTTTTAAGCTGCTGGTGTTTTCCAGGGCATTTTCAACATTGCCTTTTAAGTATTTTTTTCTTTCGTGACAGTCTGAGACAAGTAGGCAGGAGGAATTTACACACGATTGGGCGAAATAACAAGAAACAAATATTTTCCATTGCAATTACAAGGTTGGCCTCCTCATATAAATATTTATGGAAAAATACACTTAATAACATTATGCAGATTTTCCAAGATAAAGGAAGAGGAAGCTAAAGTTGCTGCACTGTAATCCATTAGTCTGGTATGTATGATGGATCACAGTTAGAAGCAAACCATGTAGAAAGTAGCTGTAAGTGATCCTCCAGCTGACCCGAACTTTTGAAGCTAATTTTCCACTACCAAATTACATCTGCTACAGCAGAAGAAAACTTTCTAGGCACGTCACATCCTTCTTCTTTGCTGTGCTCGTCCTCAAGTTGCTTAGACACAGTTCGCCATGCAGCCCTGGAGGCAGTAGATGTTTGTGGATATGGGAAGGCTCATGACACGGAGAATTTCACACAGGAAAATATGACACTGGAAAGCCCTTAGTTTGTCTGAACAGACTCTCAGGTGTCTTGAATAACTAACCCTGCCCTGCAGTGAATTGCTGAAACATGCGAGGAGGTGTACGGGCATGTAAGGGAGGTGACCACTGATGAGCCTCATGTCTACCTGAGCATCTTCTCCTCATGGCTCAGAGCCCTTCGCCCGTGTTCACAGGCTGCCAAGCAGCTCAGGACAGGGAAGTACTTTCCCACACTGCTCAAACTGTACTCACCAAGGTCTCAAAGCAAAGTGCCTGCTGAATCAAGAACCAAAATGATTGCACCTCTGGGATTAAAGAAAGAAGTGGCTGACAGCTCGGCTCATCGTAAAAATTCAGGGAAGATGATCTGCTGCCAAAGTCTATTCATATTAGTTTATGAAACCAATCACGACACATACTCACAGCTGTTAAAAAGCCCAGAAGTTCTTAGCTGCAACCTGAACTCCACATATGGCAACTTCATTGATAGGACAGGTATTGTGAGTGAAGTTTCCTTTTTCCTCTACATTTTAAGATGAATATATGCGATTTAAATCACATGTGCCTATAAAACTCCCTTCAGTTTGGTGATGTGCTGCCTACATGTCTGGAAGCTCACTCAGGAAGAGCTTTCACTCAGGAAGCAGCCTGCCCTCCTCCCCTGCCTGTTAGCCTTGTGAGGGGTGCGGAAATCACACACTGAAGGTGTTGATGCAGAAATGGCAGGTTGGGACCATCGTTGTCTCTGGCATGAAAAGAGCAGCAGTACCTCCCATCTACAGATGGTGCATTTTACCCCAGGGGAGACCTAAGACACAATATTTTGGCCAGGAACAGAGGGACTGGAAGACCACTGCAGCCTTTGGGAAAAGGGAAGCTGATGTAGAAATAAGAAAAAGCCCCTAAGCTTGCAGCAAGTGTCCTGGGGGACGTGAGGCACAGGTAGCATGTTATGGTTAGCAACCTGCTACGCCACTTAGCCATATACAAGTCTATGGGTCTGGGTGGGATCCACCCAAAGGTACTGAGGGAGCTGGCCACTTTCCCTCATTTATCAGCAGTCCTGGCTAACCGGGGAGGTCCCAGTTGACTGGAGGTTATGTAGCAAATGTGACCCCCATCTACAAGAAGGGCCACAGGGAGGATCAGGGGAACTACAGGCCTGTCAGTCTGACCTCGGTGCCAGGGAAGGTCATGGAGCAGATCATCTTGAGTGCTATCACGTGTCACGTACAGGACAACCTGGTGATCAGGCCCAGTCAGCATGGGTTTATGAAAGGCAGAACCTGCTTGACCAGCCTGATTTCTTTCTATGACAAGGTGACCCGCTCAGTGGATGAGGGAAAGGCTATGGATATGGTGTACCTGGACTTTAGTAAAGTTTTTGACACCGTTTCCCACAGCATTCTCCTGGAGAAACTGGCTGCCCATGGCTTGGATGGGCATGCTCTTTGCTGGGTAAAAAACTGGCTGGGGTGGCTGAGCCTGAAGAGTTGTGGTGAATGGAGTTAAATCCATTTGGTGGCCGGTTACAAGCGGCGTTCCCCAGGGCTCAGTGTTGGGGCCAGTTCTGTTTAACGTCTTTATCCATGACCTGGACGAGGGGATCGAATGCACCCTCAGTCAGTTTGCAGATGACACCAAAATGGGTGGGAGTGTGGATCTGCTGGAGAGGAGGAGGGCTCTGCAGAGGGACCTGGCCAGGCTGGATCCATGAGGCCAGCCCAGTTGGGTGAGGTTCAACAAGGCCAAGGGCCGGGTCCTGCCCTGGGGTCACAACAACCCCACGCAGCGCTCCAGGCATGGGGCAGAGGGGCTGGAAAGTTGCCCGGCGGAAAAGCCCCTGGGGGTGTTGGTCGAGAGGCGGCTGAATATGAGCCAGCAGGGTGCCCAGGTGGCCAAGAGGGCCAGCGGCATCCTGGCCAAGTCCTGTGAGGAGCAGCTGAGAGAACTGGGGTTGTTCAGCCTGGAGAAGAGGGGGCTGAGGGGAGTCCTTATCGCTCCCTACAACTGCCTGACAGGAGGTTGTAGTGAGGTGGGTGTTGGTAACAATCGATATGACAGAGGAAATGGCCTCAAGGTATGCCAGGGGAGGTTTAGGTTGGACATTAGGAAAACTTTCTTCACCAAAAGGGCTGTTAAGCATTGGAATGGGCTTCCCAGGGAAGTGGTTGAGTCCCCATCCCTGGAGGTATTTAAAAGTGTAGATGTGGTACTTAGGGACATGTTTTAGTGGTGGGATGGCAGTGTCAGTGTAATGGTTGGGCTTGATGATCTTAAAGGTCTTTTCCAACCTAAATGATTCTATGATTCTATGTGCAGGCAGAAAGGATGCCGAGCGTAATTTCTTCTGGATCTCCAATCTATGTCCCTTATATGGCTCTTCTCTAATCACTTGATGCCCGTGGTTGCTCATCACAGTGATTTCAGCTTTTCTTCACACCTCCTGCTCCCCTGTCCTGACTGAGCACCTTTGGCTCTCTTTCACACTCCCAAATTGCTGTCTTGGCAACAGGATTCTTGTGCTTGGATTGGTCTGAAGCTATCTGCATGTTGAGAAATCAGCTAGCTAAACAGAACAGAAAATCGTTAAATTCACAGTACAGTTTTCCATCTCTGGGGTTACTAATTTGGCTGTGCTTTCACTATTCAGCCAATTTTCATACGATGTGAAGGGAATTTATTTGCCATCTTGATTTTTCCATTCAGTTCAAACAAAATCCATCAGGAATTCCAGCATCACTAGCGATGAGGGCACTGCAGATGGACAGACATCTGGGAAGACAAGTGCACAGACAGCTTGGTGACAGTGCAACACAACAGGACACGCATTTCCAAAGACCCTACTAAATAAATTATCTTCCATGGGGCTTGAGGGAGTAAGGATGGAAGAATGATGCTTCTGTAATACCCTTGGCAGTTTGAATTTGTTGGAGACAATCCAGATCTATAGGAAGGGTGTGACATTTTTGATATAATCACAGTTTTCAGATGAGTGTTTGCAAGTGACTTCTACAATTTATAAAACATCATGACCTCATATGACTGTAATCTCATTTAAAATACATGTAAAGTACCCTTAAAAACTAAAGCTGTCACTCAGCATTAAATAATCAAATTATGTGAGCACCCGATGGAGTTCTCTGGAGAGAAAGGAGCTAAGTTTTCATTTTTCATCATTTGCTGTCAAAGAGGCCTTTGGTAACATTCTCTGCAAATGATCTGGAGCCTCTTGTGAGGTTCTGTTGGGATTTTGTCTGAAGTGAATAAAATACAGGTGATTAATGCATTTGAAAATGCTTGTTTATATGCAGAAAAAGCATCATATTTAACACATCTTCCAATCACCTCTGAAACTGGATGGGAAAGATAATTATGGTACAGAGTTACACCTACATAAATATCAGCCCAACCTCAAGGCTCAGGTCTGCAGATGTCCCATTCCCCAGCTTGCCAGCCTTGCAGGAGATCTGCTGATCTCATTCCAAAACCATTGCAAATCTTCTGAGATTTTCCCGTGAAATGGAGCCCTGAACCTGCGGCCACTGAGACGCAGAAAGGAGTGATGAAGCAGAACACAATCACAAGTGTGAAGGCAGGGCTAAATAGCTATAATAACTATATTTGATTTAAAATCTGGGAAAGTGACACTGAGGAATTGGGGAGCCTGCTGGACTGTGTAACACCTCACCATGAGGAGAAGCAACATGGTCCTTGCTCTGCAGCTCTCTGGGCTCAGCCTCTCCCCTGATGCACTGTGGTCAATGCCATACAGCATCATGGCCAAGTGGAGGGACCATGGGCAGGAGAGGAAGAGGTCGTAAGCAACAGCACATAACAGCATGCTAAAAAATGCCACGAGAATTTTGAAATCGCTTTGTACTGGTTTTGTTATAAATCCAATTATAGCAGTAAAAAAAAAATAAGAAACTCACTTGTCTGGTTACTGTTGCAAAGGAGACAGCATTTCTTCTTACTATTAGTCACAAGTGATTTCCTTTAAGAATATTATTATTATTGTTGTTGTTATCATTATTTCTGAAATAAGCCATTTAAGTCCTGATGGATGCTTCTGGAAATTACTCCCTACTCAGCTGACAAGCTTATCTGGCCTCAAGTGAAGCCGATGTATTTTACTTGGACTGTGTTTGCCATAACGAGTACGAAGCAAGCAAAACCAATCTGAACGGCACTATGGGGTGTATTTGGCTAAGTTTCAATATTTCCATATTTGAGCTCAGTAACCCAAAGGTTAGCGGTACTCTTTATGATATAACTGTTGAAGTTAATATCTCTCACTCGCAGCGCTGATCCCATTAATGACTGGGATATACAACCACACTGTGAGAAATAAACTCTGTCTTAGAGATCTTATAGTTTAAACAAACAAAGGGGATTAAAAAGGGGGATGCCAGTCTCTCAAAGATCCCTTTCAACCTAAGCTATTCTGTGATTTTTGGAAACTAAATACTTAAGATAGCTTTAAAACTGCAAGGCAATTTTCACCATCCTGCTTCCTTGGCAGAATTAGTGTCAAGGACCTATGCTAAAACATATATTAGTACATTCCAAACAGTTGGGCATTTGTGTTATGAGATGGCAAAAGATTCTCTGGAGCTTTATAATTTATGCTATGCCACATATTAGTAAACATCTGCATAGCTTTAAAGCTTGACTGTGTCCTTAGAGCCTATCACTTCACCTTTCAAACAGCTTTATCCAACATGTCGGCACAAGCCCTTTTTTAATGGCTATAAGTCAAGTTCAAACAAGTTTATTACACAGCTGTGAAATTACATTGGCATATCCAGTAATGTAATGCTGACACGAATCTTTGATGCCTTTTGTATGACAAGGGAAAACTCATTTCAGAGCTTTTCTTTCCCATAAATTCTTGCATTTTCACTGTTTTCGTAAGTGAATCCATTATGGAAGGTACTTCCAGCATATTGTCAAAAATATGTGATTAGGAAGGTAAAAAAAATCAGCTCTTCCCACCTTCAAACAAATAGACTAGCTATCAATAATGAAACGTTACTAAATGATATTGAATCTGTTTGGATTTGGACATAAGTTATGCAGAGACATGGTTATCATACGGAAGTATCAAATTATGTATTTATTTGCCCAAAAGAATCACAGCCACAAATACTACTTGCATCTGAAAGAAGTAACTCCTTGCTGTTCTGCCTTCAAAACACAATCCTTAAATACAGAAATTTTAAGGACTACTCTCTGATGACATTGCATTTGCCAGCTCTGTTGTATTTTGCATGACAAAGACTGCTACATTTCTGTGTCATCTTCAGTTCCCACCGGACTTTTGTCCATGACTTCTCTAGACTGTAGATATTGAAGAAGTCCCAAGACAAATGGCCTTTGAGTAGGTTTCAGACAAACTCCACAACGCATTTCCCTGCTGCTGCCTGGGATGTGTTATACTGCTCACACTCCGCATGGCACATGTACAGCAATTTTGGTCCAGGAAATACCAGACTGAAATGTGAGAGTCATTACTTTTTGAAATTCAAATGTTGGCAGGTAGGTGATGTCCATGGGAATTTGCTGGAAGTGGCTGTTTTCATGCAAGTTAAGTGAAAAAGACGTTCCAGCCGCACGTCACCCACAGCCTGGCTGTGTGCACAGAGGGGGCATTTTGTCCCATTTTCTCCAACTGTTCCATAAAACTGCTGTCACCCAGTGATCTCTGTTGTCCTAATGCTGGCTCAGTCTTATGGTTAAAATAAAATGCACATAAAATTTGCCCATTTTTGAACAATGCAAAAACCCGCTACTTTAAACCATTGACTAATGCAGTCTTTCAGCTGCTGATAAATGGACAAAAAATAAATAGTATTATTAGTTCTCCTTTTCGTACTGCTAGCATTACAGATTTTTTTAATCACAAGGCAGCCTCTTCAGCCCCCTTCCTAGTGGTAATCCTGCTGGCATTGATCCAGCAGTGGCTGCCAAATGCCAGGGCACTGTGTTGTCAACATAAAATCTCCAGGCATTCTGGAAAGCTACAGCCATTCTGGGGCATGAAGACATGCAGTTCTCATCAGAAAAAAAAAAAAAATAAATAAAGAACTATTGCATTCTTTGCAAAAATGCCAGAAATTCTTTTTGGCTTTGTTTATGTCACTGATTAACGTTGTCTTTCTTAAAATGCTGTTTCTTCTCATCTGTTCAGCACGGAAGGAAGAGTAAATAAAACTCTGGAAAAGAGTACATAGAGATTTTTCATTTCTCCACCAGAAATGAACGGATGCAGATGTGTCTGATCTAAATATCCCTAAATAATAGTGGCAATGGGTGCAGTCTCTGCTCATATTCAAAGCATTTCTGCCATGAACTGAGCCATCACCTAAGATAATGACTTTGGGATGCTCAGAACATGAAAATCCAACAATTCCATTTCTTGCTAAGAAAAGGGTTCGTACAGTGAAAATGATATCATAGCACGGGGAAGTATAAGAGAACAAGGAACTTTTGTTTCCATGGCAATCCGAGCTCCTTCTTCAGACACAAGCACAAAGGCAATATGCTGAATGATTACCTGAAGGTCACGTTGTTCTTACCAGAAAAGTTAGAGAGAATACACCGGGCTGATTTCCCCAGTCAGAATGCATGCTGCATTTCTAACCAGTTAAAATGGGCAATAGCTGAAGGAAACAATTGCCTTTATGAATGTGATCTGTTTATTTTAAAGTCTTTTTTCCTAAAGGCCACAGCAGCTTGCCCGTGAGGGAGGGGAGCACAACTGGCTATTCTTTAGACTCACTCGTATTTTGTGTCATTATTTGATAATGCTCAGAGACAAATGGTAAGATCCTGTGTAAGTTTGGCATCCCTCACCTGGTTGAATAATGGCATTCCCTTTAAAGTCAAATGCCTCTTAAAAATGACTAAAATGTCCCTGTACGAGAGCTTGGGGTTTTTTTCCAGTAAGTTTTTCAGTACTACCCACTCTTTCAAGGATCTGCCTTATCAGGAAGTGCTTTTTAATGCCTGGATCCCCCCGGGATGCATGCAGGGTACGCAGTAAGCAGAAGGACAGCTGGCTAGTGTCCACCTCTGTTACACAGGTAAGAAACAGGCATCTAAGGGATGCACAAACGTTAAATTCAGTTTACTTTGTATTTCCCAATGTCAGTTTTAGGTTTCTGTTTCCTCTAAGGTGGTTTGACCTTGTTGACAGCAGGGGTAAATGTTTTATGCGGAAAAGAAAATGACTGTTTAAAAAGTGAATTCTTTTCTTTTCCTCCATTCTGGGCTCCGTGATTTACTACAGATCTGAAGTACAAAGGAACAGAAACTTTACTGGTGTTCGGAAGGAAGGTTATTTTTAGTGTTGTTTTGTTGCCAAGGCATATAGAAACCGTATGTGCTACCTCAGAAAGTTACCGTGGAATGGCAATGCAAGAGGGATGCCTATTTCTTCATATTTTCTTTCCAATCAAAAAGCTTTTCTCCAATTAAAAAATGGTGAACGCGTTCCAAAGGAGAAGTTGCAGGAGTCACCAAGCAGTCTGAAGTTGAATTAAGCACAAACGTGTGATCATTGATTGTGCAGTATAAATACAAATGAAGATCTTGAACCAGGACAGTGCTTGCACATAAAACTATCCCTCTCTTCAGTAAAAATTCATTCCCGAATCTGAACTTTGTGAAGTTACTTGTTGACAACCAGATAGGTAGAGACAAGGCCGCAGAGGTGGGAGGGGAAGAGCGCGACACGTAGAGCCCCGTTCTCCCAAACACAAACCACTAGCTCCACTAAAGCCAGGTACTGTCAAAATGGCATATGTGAAATAAAGGCTGGGAAACGCTATCCCAAGGCATAGGAAAGCCAGAAAAGAGTGGCCCGAGCATCTCAAGATACAGGGACTGGTCCAGCCAAAGGCAACTTTTTGCCTGTGGCTAGGGGTGGGTGGGAGCTGGGAGTGCCTTTTTTTCCAGGGGTGTCATTGAAACTAGCTCAAAATACACGGCTTGAGAAGTGTTAACTGAGCGTAGAGGGCAAACCATCGTCTTTCAGATAAATACTTGGGAGCAGAGGGGGAAAGCCCTGCTCGTTTGCAGATAACAGCATGCTGTGTTT
>NW_009260063.1:1042909-1073224 GCF_000687185.1 Egretta garzetta
ACTTTATCACTGGCGTCGGTCCAGGAGGGGAGGATAATGCAAGTTACAGTTGTTCTACAGAAATACTAGTTTGCTTTATCTCCTTCCACATCAACTGCAAGTTTTTAAAAGCTATACTTCACAGGCAAAAATAAGGAACAGCCCTTAGGCCAAAACCATCTGAGCCTTCCGTGAACTTAATACTCCTGTGCCACTCTAAGAAGAAATAACATCTCCTTTCCTGCAAGTTGTATGTTACTCAGATGTTGACAGAGAGAAAAAAATGATAAAAACATCTTACAGTGAGGAAGACCAAAATTCTGCCTAGAGACAGACTTCTGTGCAGTTCCAGCTGGTTGGATGTTTGCACACCCCAAAAGCAGAGGTGTGTCTGGAAAGAGCAGCAGTGCATCCGTACTCACACCCACAGAAAGTATTAAAATTCAAGAGAAAGGAATATAGGTGAGCTGGTTATTGACACAGGTTGAGACCCGGGAATGGATATTGATAGGTATGTTTGGGTGAATAAATCTTTCTTAAGAGCAAAAAGAGAGAGTTATTTGTGGTGGCTGCAGGAGGTGTGGGAGTGGGTATGGCACTGCCTGAAGTTCTGCAAAGTTCTTACCTGCAGAAGGGCAGGTGTGCAAGCAAACCTGCCACTCCTTCAGTCTCTCGATGTCCTGCTGGGTATGTCCTCGTGGCTGATGCAAAACCCTCACCAAACTTCTCTTCTGGCTCGGGTGTCCCCAGAGGCATTCTTGGGCATGGCTTCTCCTGTTTCCAGCTGTGCCCAAGCTCCTGTGGTGGCCTTTAATCTCATGGAGAGGCCCTTGCAGGGACTCTCAGCTAACTGCAGTGCATGGGAACTTCACTGAGATGAGGAACTCCTACAGAGAGTCCAGAGGAGGGCTACAAAGATGAGGAAGGGACTGGGGCACCTCTCCTATGAGGAAAGGCTGAGGGAGCTGGGCTTGTTTAGCCTGAAGAAGAGAACACTGAGAGGGGATCTCATAAATACTTACAGATATCTTAAGGGTGGATGTCACGAGGATGGAGCCAGACTCTGCAGTTGTGCCCAATGACAGGACAAGGGGCAATGGGCACAAACTAAAGCATAAGAGGTTCCAGTGGAATGTGAGGAAGAACTTCTTGACTTTGAGGGTGCCCGAGCCCTGGCACAGGCTGCCCAGGGGATTGTGGAGTCTCCTTCTCTGGAAATATTCAAAGCCTGCCTGGATAATGTCCTATGCCCCCTGTTCTGGGTGAGCCTGCTTGAGCAGGGGGGTTCCAGAGGGCCCTTCCAACCCCGGCCATTCTGGGATTCTGTGATCTTCACTGCTTTGATGCATTTGCTTGTAATCTGCCTGCAAATTCAGAAATTATTAGGGGCGAGATTAAAGAGTGAGAAGAAGCACTGCTGGCACATGATTTGGCCCCAAATTTTACCACCAACACCTCACTTAAATAACATGAACTTACAGCAATGAGTTGTTGGGTACATGTGTAATAATGTATTGTGATGGGTGATCTGGGTAACCTTTGGGTGGATATTTGTGTCACTTAAATATATTTTTTACATATATTAAATAAGTACAGGTCTGATATTGGCAGGACGAGATTTTTGCTGCTATACTGTATGCAACAATAGTCACACATATATAGAGCTACTATGCATACTCATAAAGTGGTCCAAATCCAATATGACATGTTGTTATAAAATATAGGATAAATTACCCCCCTGCTCAGTTATATGTATAGTTATATTTATAGATGAAGTACTATTTTATAGAACTAGACTGTTGTATGTGAAAGAAAAGACATGATGTTTACATACATAATTATTGAAATGAACACATGTAAAGTTGTCAAAAGCAAATAATGTGAAATTCCCCCAAATTGCATTCCTCGGGTGTTTAATTAATGTGCACTTGACTCTGTATTTTATGAAAATACTTCTTGTTATGCTTGGAAACGTCAATCCTCTTCTGTTTCTATGCATCCTTCTTCAACCACTGCAATGAGTTGAATAATAATTTGCAGCTAAAGCTCCTTTAGTTACCAAAAAAATAGGTCATTGATGATGTCATGGAAAAGTTTATTTTTCTGTTACTTCTCTAGGTGTGTGAATGTCCACAGTAATTGCAAAAGAGTGACTGTGCTGCAAGTGATAACAAAATTACATGTATTTTCTGTAGTTTGTGCTCTCTCCTCAGAAGTTAGGACCAAGGGAGGAGAGGACTGGATACTTTGGAAAGGGAAAACAAAGAAAGAACATCTGTGAAATCACTAAGATGGAATATCTGGGATATTCAGCCTGGCACTGGATACAGAGAACAAGCAGTGCGTTTCACACACCCAATCCAGTGGGCCATAGCTCCCACACTGTGCCCAGTCGCTGCACACTCTGTGCCAAAGTTGGCAAAGCCATCTATTCCAGATAAAACTATCTGAAAAGTTTGATGGGAAGTGTTTTCCATTAAAGGATTTTTTTTTTTTTAAATCTAATTCAGTAAAGCAATGAAAAAGCAAAGTATCTTTCATTCTAGTTTTAGAAAATGAAAATTCCTATATTTAAAATAGAAAAAGCCACAGGTTTCAGATTTTTAAAAAATGTAAAACTGAAGAACGAAAATAGAATTACTAGCAAAAACATATTTTAATTTGTCTAAAAGGAAGGACAACAGACACAATGCAGTCGTTAAATTGCTTTTGAGATAGTGACTAAGAAAGCAAGGATGATCATTAAATATATGGGACTGGATCACCCAGAGTCTGGAAACCAAGTATACCAAAAGATATAGGTATTGAGATATGAAATTATACTTATTATGGTATTAAAGTGATGAGAAACACACATGAAACGTGATTGCAAAGGCAGAATAAAGAGTGGGGTAACAGATGTAATACTTTCTCTCGGATGACTGGACAATGGCAAGACATACAATATACATGATGAAAATATAAGCTGGTATTTTCAACACGGGAGTAAGGATTCATATTTCATGTGAGCCAACTGCTGCACATTTCCTTCAGCACCAAAGGTTATTTTAGAGCTATGACAAAGATGAAAGATAAGATTTTATTCTCAGACAAATTGATTCCATTAACGACACTGGGTTGCATGTGTGCAGCTGCTAGCACAACGCATCCTAATCTGTTTAGAAGATGTTTCAGAGAGAACAAAAGTCAGGATCACTCCAAAAGGAGTGAGAAAAAGGGCCACTGATGAAACATGTCCTTCCCGGTTTTCAGCTGGGCTGAGGCCAGGGAGCTCCTATATACCCTAGGAGAAGCCTCTTCTAAATTGGCACATGCTGTGTGTTGAGTTATATTGGTTGTATATAACTAATATATATTTTATACATATATAAAGTATATACATAAAATATGTTAGTTATAAACTATGTATAGGTTATATATATATGACCTAATATAAACAAGGGAGGCTGAGTCTGGTGCTGGAGAGGGATCCTATATTTATAAAAGCTAAAAAGAGAGAAAATACCATGAAAGGGAATATAACACAGCACGTAGAGAAAGAGGATTTTTTGCCATAGACCCACATCACACATGTCTTCATGCATGCCCAGGGTCACAGCGCAGGCAGAGGATCGCTGCCAGATGCAGGCAGGGCTCATCCCTGGCTCTGTGTGCCCACCCGCATCTGCACAGAGTCTCCTGGGGGAGGGAAACACTTTTGTATGCAGGCTGGGAGGCAAAGGCTGGCTGCCAAGTTTACTTTTCTTTGGATAAATGCTCTCTTGGATTAGCTGCATGCGGGAAGACTAAAGAAACTGTTAGAGGATTTAGCTGAAACTGTCTTGTAACTCTGTTTTTGGAAGAAAGCAGCAATCAGAGGGAAAAGAAAGGCAGGAGAGGAAAGGCAGCAAGCTAACTGTGCTGGAGATCCCACCTGCCAAACGCCGGCGGAGCGGAGCGCTTGTCCGTCTGTCTGGCTGGTGAGCCCGGCGATCACATGCATCCCCGTCCTGCCCCCTCCCTCCGCAGCCCTCCGTCCCGCTGCGCTCCTCGCAACTTTTCCAAAACTAGCCCAAAGCGGCGGCACTTTTCGCAGGCAGGCTCCTTTAGCCCTCTGCGTCTCCCAAGGCGGGGGTGCCAGCTGCCAAGGCGCTCTGTTTTCCCTGCTTCCAAATAAAGTTCTGGGACTTGCAGGGGAGATTTCTGCAAAAGCGAACGATAATGATTGCCCCTAGCAAGAAAGGCTCATGTTCTCAACTCTGCCTCGCTCTCTGCACCTTTGGGCTGGCATTGCTGGGGGACGTATCCCAGGCTGTACCCATGGACGATCAGGATTATTACCTGCAGGAGATTAGCAACAGGGATCATTATTATTCCTTTCCATACCCCGGTGAAGAGTTTTTTCCTTTCACGGAGCGACCTGGAGAGGAAGGACCTATCCGTGCTGCAGAGACAGAGGAGCGCGCAGGGTTCAAACCCAGCAGGAAAGAGTTAAAACCGAAGAAAAGCAACAAAAAAGGAAAAACCATTCTTGAAACTCCACCAGGTAACTTTCCACCTCCTCCTCCAGAGCTTGGAGTCTGCTGAATCTCATGCTGACTGTGACTTCTAGCATTAATGAATATCCAGTTAATGGCAGTCTTGGTAGTAATAACAATAAATGTGCTCGTGGTGATGATGGTGACAACACGTTAATTTTTAATACCCCACAGAACAGATCTACAGAACTTTTATAGGCTTTTTAACCCTTTCCTCACCAAGTAAAGAGATTTTACAGCGGTAATGTGGTAATTATGCTGCACTCTAGCTAGTATATGGACTTTTCCTTCTTAATTACATTTGACAACTGGCTTGCTGCTAAAGCTGCAAAAGAAGGGAGACAGATGCTGTAGTAAAAGCTGATCCTATATGCTGACACCTTACTTTACCCCTTGTCATTTTAATCTAAGAGAGTTTCTGAATTTCTTTGAGATTTCACTTTAAAGCCCTCCAGAGGAAAATATGTAAACAAAGATCTTCCTGTAAAAGACTAAGCCATAACAAGATAAATTTAATTATTGACCTGTAAAATAAAGAAAATAAACAGCAACAAAAATGTCTCGTAATGAAAAAGGCCACCCTTAATTCCATTTTCTATTTTCTGCATTTGTTTGGATGAAAATATGCAGTTATTAAAGTTTGCAGAAACTTGGTCAGCTTTTACCATCCAGTAGTTCCCATTAGGAGCTAACTGCACCACCCTGAAAGAAGAGTAAATTCTTTCTGTGTTTCCCAAATGCATGGTAGGCACTGTACTGGTCTGGGACACTTAGGAGTGAGTTTGGCCCATGTGATGACCTTCGGAGTTGTAACATTTGGGTCCAAATCCCACTCTCCTACAGCTGATCTCCTCTTAATTCAGAAGGAAACAGCTGGAGCATATGGCACAAAGTTTGCAATTTAGAGCCGTTAATACATGCAATACAGCAAAGCAGAGGATCAAGGGTTGCAGAGTGACACTAATTTTTCCCAGTTACGTCTAGTAGAGAGTAAACAAAGTATATTCAAGTTAACATGAACACTAACAGAAATTAATTAGCCCTTGATTAGCAAAGGTCTGAGTTTTTATAATAATTAATAGTGATAAAAAAAACCCCAAAACTTTTCTGAAATCTGGAAAACTGTGGGACAGGCAGTCTGGATTGCTGGTGTAACTCATGGCTGAAATCAAGGATGACAGCAAATATACCTTATCCAGGAGAGCAGGGACCTGAGACATCTCTGCCCTTGGCTCTGTCAGCTTCCCAAGCAGATGGTACTGCCTGGCTTATTATTATTAGTAGTAGTATTAGTATTAGTATTAGTATTAATCTAACCATGGGCAACACGTGGATTTTAAAGCTACCTAATTAGGTACCAGGCTTTTTCTTCTTCAACATGGTGGAGTTAATATAGACTTCCTGCCTGTAGTGAGATGCTCTGCAGTTCAGCTCTGCTTTCACCTTCCCCATTGAATTTTTCTCAATTTCTCCAGCACCATGGCTTCACACATACTTCACCAAACACGGAGCACCACGACAGCAATGAGGATAGCATCCAGTCTGTGAGGGCAATGTTCATTTATCTTTACAGACAGGCATCTTCCTCGTTCCCCACCCGCTCCATTGACCACCTTACAGGTGCAGAGAAGGCAGCACCCATACCAATAACTACCTCCATCGTTGTGGAGAACCTGCCCCTTCCAAACCTGGTTTGGTTTATGCACTACAAACTATACTATGCTGCTGACCTACCGGGGAGCATGCTGAGGTCTTTCAGGCAGTCTGAATTTGATCATTTCCTAAGAACGTTTGCTCTTACCTAGAAAGGTTGGACTAGATGATCCTTGAGGTCCCTACCAAAATAGGAACCTATGATTCTATGATTTTACAAATGGAATCACATTCATTTCTCTATACAGAGAATTATGGAATTAGGAAGGATAAAAAAAGGCCTCCTCAAATCTTTCCCAGAAAACACTCCAATGCATGCCAACCAATTCAGTTGTGCAAGATTCATCTTCTAATTTACTGCCTTTTAGTTTCCACCCTTCCTGACTCTCTGAATCCAGGGGGTCATTTTATTTCTGCATTCAGTCAGGTGAGGTCCTTCATCAGCCTCCTCCTCTTCCTCAGCATGGCCAAGCAGAAGGTCAAGGGGAGCACAGGAGAGGCTTGTGATGCACCACCAAAGGCAGCCTGAAATAGCTCTGTCCCTCCTTCTGCAGCAGGCACGCACTCTTCTGACCTAGCTGAGCTACCACACTCCACGCTTTCACCAGCCATGTGCAATAAGAGGTTTTAAAGCCGATGAGCTTTTACAAAAATAGCAAGAGGTGCAACAAGCAACTGATCCCCTCCACCAAACTTTTGTTCCTTGCTCCAGTGCATGGAGACCTGACACCAACTCAACAAACTGGCTGTTAGCCTGACCTCTAATACGGGAAAATGCAGTGTATTTCCTCGGGAGCAGCTGAACTACTTTAACTGAAATAGCCATAATAAGCCCTAAGGCAAACACCTAGCAAAGAGAATGGTTACCATTTGTTAAAGATGTAAGTGAAAACAGGAGGTTTTTAGCAGGAAGCATCAGGCAATTTTAACTGCAGACCGTGTTAAGTGTTCTAGCTCTAATATTTGAAATTTCTCCTTTCTCCTCTCCCAAAGGCAGGCAAGGGCCAGGTTCTGCCGGTGCAGTGACTCCAACGCTTAGTGCCACGTCACCATGTCACCGGGGATCGGTTTGAGCTGAAGATCTGAAAAATCTGGCCCCTCACTGAGGTGCCTAAATAGCAATACATACCTATGACTAGGTATTTGGCCTGTTAAGAGGACAGCTAGAAATAATAATAGCAGTTGCCAAACAGATATCCATGAACAGTAACTATAAATCTGGCTGTGTAAATATGTGTGTTGTATATATATGTATACATTTATGTGTTTATACATATATCTGGAACTGGAATTAATTTACTGAACATACAGTAAATACAAAAAATTACTTTTTGTGAGGTTTGCTGGCAGCTGGGCATGCGGGATTAATTAATTGTAACAAACAATAGTCTGGCTGGGAGCTGGGATGAAGAAAGCAGAGGAACAAGAACGTGTGATCTGCCCTTTGGCTCAGCAGCTGGTACTGATCAGCCCTAGCTTTGAATCAAAATTGAAATCACACAGAGCAGTCTGAAGGACACGGCACATAACAGATGACACAGACTCGATTTGTTTAAGCTAATTACTGAAGGTGGTGAGAATATAGATATTTTCAATCTGTGAAATATTAATGTAGAAAGAAATCCTATTGATGCTGGTGGGGTTGCAGTGTTTGTTTTTTAAAAAAGTATTATTAGAATCAATATTTGCAAATAATTCAGATAACAGTTAAAAATACCAGTCTGCCTCCTTGCCCTTTAAATGACTCACAAATGAAGTGGTACGAGGTCATCCTTGGAAGGTAAACAGTTGGATTGACAGGTTTCTGTATATACATATTTCCATCTTCTAATTCCATCCTTGTTTGTTTAGGCTTCTATCCAAAGCCCATTCAAATCAGTGGAAAGAAACTTGTTAATGTCAATGTTTTTCTTTTATGAGGCCTTTAATAGAGTTTAATACACGCTGCCTCAGCTACCATCTGTGGGGCAGAGCCCTACAAATGCTTTGGGGGTCCATCTGCATGCACTGAGCAGTTTCTGGGGGCGAGCTCCCCACAAACACCACTCAGTGTTGCCCGCTGTTCTGGGTCATGACTGACCAGTTCCCACTGCCAACGTTATTGCGCCCAAATCTACCACAATTAAATCTGTAATTATTTTGATTTGACTTGCAAAACTTATACTTGCTATAGTAGTTCTTGATCTGGCCACACTCAATTCTGACTGCCTTTAGAAAATAAAGGAGTGATGTTTATTTATATGGCAGAGCTCAGAAAGAGTTTTAGTGCACATTTATTTTGTATTCCACAGGTCTTCCTGTGTTTGATCTCTGTGCAATCCAACGTATGTGTCTGCATAGTAGTCATGATTTCCCTTGGCTTGTCTTACCCGTTGCTTTCCCCAGGCTTGATCAAACTCTTCAGACGCATCACTGTTTACTTGCCCCGTATGTTTATTTTTGTGTGAAGCTGCCACCTGTTCAAGAATGTAATTGGTAAGGGGTTTTTTTTGTGGTTTTGGTTTTTTTTTTTTAATTTATGTAGGACACAGGAATCTCTTGGATGGGTCAGGATCTCATTGGACCAGGTGTCTGAGGAGGAGTCAGTGAGGGAAGGCGGAAAGAGGATAAAATGGCCAATGCAAGCAACCATGAAAAGTATCTTGTGGAAAGAATTTGAATGTTTAAAAATAGACTGATAGTACATTAACTGAGACGTTCGTCAAGATATGGGGTAATGAAGGCTTGGACAGAGATCAATGAATGAATAAGGAGGAAAAGCTGAATCATAGAGATGTTACTCAGGAAAAAAAGGAAAGACTTTGTTGTAAAATGGTGATGAAGACCTGAAGAGAGTGCAAAGTTAAAAACATGACAAGTTTATGGTGTTACTGGTATTTGAGTGGTGAATTTGTTCCCTAGGAGGAAAATAGGAGAGAGTGATATAGAAGGCATTGAACTGATAGCTGAAAGCACTTCAGAAGAGGTCACCAAGACAGACCAGGTTTCCAGCTAGAACAGAAAGAAACATAGAAGGAAAAGGTAGCCTGTGAATCAGCATGGCTTCCCACAGTTGTGGGTTTGGATGGGATTAGCTAGAGCAAAGATGGAAAGGTGGGAGATTGAAAACAGACAGGCAGGCTGAATGCATACCTAGAGAGTTAGGAGGGTCTAGAAGCAAAGGGAGTCATCAAAGTCAAAGTTTTCCAAAGACATTTGAAGTCCAGCATGTTGAACTTTACGGCACATTGAAGACGGGGTAATACCTTAGAGCTCTGGCTAGGAAGAAGTCATTAGAAACATTGGCAAGGTGCCTTTGAGTGCAATACAAGGGCTGAAAGCCAGGCGGGGCAGGCAACTGGCATGGTTCTGGCAGGGACCAGAGCCAGCAGTGGCTTTTGGCAGTGTGTTAGAGAGCTTAGAGGGAAGGTGTGAAGGGAAATGGGGCAGGAGATGGAAATACAAAAGAGATTCATGGGGAACAGGAAATAGGCTTTTGGGTTAGGAAACCAAATCAGAGGGTAAAATGAAGGTTGGGGGGTGACTACATACATGAACTCGTGTTTAAGTGAGGGCTATTGAGTGATAAATGACTCATATAGGAACCAAGAAGAAAAAAGCACAGAATTACCCATATGCTAAGTAATTACCAGTGTTGCTGTTTTCTAGCCCGTTGGTATGCTCTATCTTAAACATTTTAGCTGGCTTCCTTTCCTGAGGAGCCCAGAGAAAGTGGAGCACTCCTGTGACCTAGAATGTAGATTGTAATTTTAAAGCTTTTGCTTAAACTTCTTATATTGCCAACTTTTAAGAATAAACACATTGGCCCTAGGTGCATATCCCATGAATTTTAATATGACCTGTGTCACGTCCTAATTGCCAGATGTGACAAGCAAAGACGAAAACATGTGGCTTTTAATGAGCTTTCTTTCATCTACCAGCTTCTATTTTCTCCTCAGCATTTCTACAAATATGTAGAATAATAAAATGTAACATAGCCATTCCATTTAAGAGCCCACCCTTCACAGAATGTCACAACAAAAGAGGACAAAGGATGACTAAGAATGAATAATGAGAAATGCCCTCAAAATTAGGCAAACCTTTTTGATTAACATCTTTCCTTACCCATGGCTTCAATCAATAATGTAACATGAGAAAAAAAAATCAAGATAAACACATTTGATTATGCTAGAGAAAACCGTTTTCTACAATAATTCTCATAGCAGTCTTCTCCGAATTCAAACTAATTTTTAAGGTGAGAAGAATACCTCTTTAAAAAAAAGGATGGTTTCACTGGATAGATTTTAATAGTATGAGCCCGAGTCTAGACTTGTACCTGAAATGCCAGCATATTACAAGTCACTCATTATTTTAATTCATTCTTGGTTTTTAATGTCATTCGCTGTTCAGTGAGCTGGCTAGACAGGTCAATCTGATGGTTCACAATCAAATTTCATTTACTGCTTTTGGTTTTGGAATGAGGACTTCTGTCAGCTATGTGAACCTAGAATCTATCAAAAAGATGAAGTAGTGGAAGGTATGGTGCAGAAGAAGCAATTTCTTGAATTTTCAACATCTGACATGCCTGTTCTTCCCAGGATTTTTAAGCCTTGCCCAATTCTTTGTCTATGTGAATAGCAGACTACCAAAACATTTGTTGTCTGGGTAGAGAGTTGAGATTTGATTGTCATATTCACAGATGGTGGTTGCTTGCGCCTGTATTATTCTTATGCAAAGGATGCATCAGATCTGGTCCTCTTCACAGGCCTCTGCTGAGGCTATGTCTTGTGGTACTGCTTGTTTTATAAAGCAAGGCTTTTTGAAATGAACAGACAAATATGTGCCTTTAACGCTAGGTTTTTGGGTACTCAAGGAAAACAGGAACAAGCAAGGTTCTAATGTAGCCAAAATTATTTGCCTTTTAAAATGCAGTGATTACATTAAGCAAAACACTCCATGGCCTTTACTCAGCTCAAACAAACATTCACGGAGAGAAAACAGAGGTAATAGGAATAATCACTCATGTTAGAAATAGATAATCTCCTTTAATCTTTCTGTCCCTGGGAGCTACCTTAACAGACAGTTTGGTCCTATTTAATTCAGTAGGCCATGAATCAAAGACGGCATTCAAGTTGCCTTCATTTTTGCGTGGGATTTCACTCAGGGATGGTCATGACCGTCATACCTGTGCAGTCACATCTCCAGTGCAGAAGTTAACTTCTCAGTAACCGGCCTTAACACGCTATCCATGCCCAGGAGAGAATGAAGCGTATGGACAACGGACTAAGGGTATTTAGAAGACACTGTGGCTGGCCCCAAGACAGGTGTGTAACACTGCTGCTGCCTGATTGTTTTCCCGATGAGGACTTCTTTTCCTGAGCCACAGATGATGCTGATCACTGAGCACCACAGCTACCTCTTTCAGGGGCTTGCCTAGATCCTCTGGAAGTCTTCCTCTGGCTGTTTCTGTTGACTTCAAAAGGTGCCTGATGGGGCTTTTGCATATCTAATCAAGTAACGAAAAAACACCTACATTAAACCCTTAGTGAAATACACTGCAATGTTAATTCATTACTTCTGAGGCAAACACATTTCTAATTTCCTTGTAGCACAGCAAAAGGAAAATTTATAATTCCATTCCCCTGTGGTTTTATCATCCCAGCATGGGGAAGAACAGGGTACTCTGTGTGTCTGCTGTGTGCTGGAAGGGATGGAACACCATCAGAGGAGCTAGGCATTTTATTCTTCGTGCAGTCACCAGGCAGTGCTAAATCAACTTGACAGGTGTAAAAGGAAAACTGTTTCTCTTTTCTACCCATAGCTAAAAACGGCAACAAAAAAAAGGTGAGAAAAACAGGAGGGGGAACGAAGAGATGCCAGATGGTGACTCTGAGAGTCAGAGTGCCTATGAAGACATCAGAGGAAGTATGTGGGGATCGTTTAAAGCATCTTTGGAGTACTTGGGTTTAGCTGTTAATCTCTCCAGCCGTTTTTGAATTAAATTACACAGGATAGTCTGGCAAGTCTGCTGATAGATATCTAAGTCCTCTTTTGGGCATAAAATAGTTCCCTTCTGGTGGGTAACATACATGCATTGGCAAGCATGGATTTGTACCATGTTATTATCAGTTAAATGGAGATGAGGAAAGATAAGGGTTTCATTCCTTATTTCCACAGCGATCTACATCATTGTTCTAAACAGAAAGAGGCTTTAAAGTGACTTTCTGATTCTGGAGGGGTGTTTAAGGGAGCTGCCTTATAAATGGGAATCAGGCCCAATACACTGTAAAGTATATTCTACAAGAATGTCTTGTAAAAAGTTATATGAGATACTATTCATATGTCAGAGCTGGAGGAACACATTTGACTCTTGGATTAGGAAGAGTGATTGATTTCCTATTCTGACACGTGAGTGAGCCCCAAACCTGCATTGCATGGTCTGTGTGGGGCTGCATCACGCTGGGTCCACCAGGATTTGATATTGCCGAAAATCGCAAAGTTGGCAAGTTTCAGTAGGTCATAGTGACTTCCAGTAACTATTGCTCATGGGTGAAATCGAATATCTGATTAGTAGTGAAAGCACCCAGGTGCAGTATTAATCTTCTGTTCCCTTATGGTTATCTACAGCATGTGAATCCTGTGAATGTACAGGTCTGCAAATCCTAGTAAATGGTACAGTTCTACTCCTGCTTTCACACAAGCATTAGCAGGATGCTGTATTTGCAAATTTGCTGCTGCATCCAACAGTCCAAACAAGGAATGTAATAAGAGTTGTTTTATACAGACATTAAACATAGTTCACACACTGGCAGCTTACACTTCCTTTTACTTTTTTCTGCAGTGTACCTACCCTGCAGTTTCTAGCTACCAGCACAGAAAATATTACTTTCAAAGTGAATAGTGTACCTGATAGATTTAGCTCTCTTTTTTTTTTGCTTAATCACTTAAAGATCTATTTGGAGTTTTATCTTTTTTTTTTTTTTTTTTTTTTTTTTTTTTTTTTTTTTTTTTTTTTTTTTTTTTTTTTTTCATTAACATGAATTGCCTGACAGACTTCATGTACGACTATAGGTCAGCCTTGGGCTGCTTATGTATTATGTGAGGTATGTACCTAGCAATAGTGTCATTCTGCTATAATCATGATTACCAAGGACCAAGTTCAACTAACAAAGCAACTTAAATCTTCATGAAGTTGATACTAAAGGGTTACGTGTGGGTTTATATTTATAAACTTCTAAAAATACAGGAGTTTTTGAAAGTGGCTTGGTCTCATACTCAAGACAACAGATGAAAATCTAAGAGAAACTCCTATTCTTAGAAATATGGCCACAGGTAGTGGTCATTTTGGTCGTGGTGATTGAAACTGTAGGTGATATTTCTCCATTTCATCCACTGGGTGTTAATGCAAGTATCAAAATAATCATCAGGGCAGGATTTCTCATTTCCTAGCCCTTAGTTTGGAGAATCACACTCATTTTAGTTCTCCAGCCCCCATTCAGCTCCTTCTGAGCTGTAGGAAAAGAGTAGTATCTCCTGCAGCATGGGCTGAGAGCACCTGTGTGCCTCAGTAGCTTGATGTTTGGCAACTTTCCCTGTGGGATGCGTGTTCATGTCGGCAATGAGGATGCTTTAGCCATCTGGGCAATTGTTTGAAGTCAGATAAAGGGAAACACCCTGTTCCGTTGCCATGTCTGGTGGCCATGTTTCACCCAGAGCCTGGAATGTTGGACATGTTTGCAGTGTACTGATGCATTCAGGAAATGTGGACAGACAAATGCTTAGTTTTGAATCCTAGTGCGTGGTAGACAGACCTTCACCATCCAGAAGGAGACACTACTGGATATGCCCCAAAGCTGAAGGCTAGGTGCAGCCTTCAGCTGGTCTATAATGGGACTCGGTTGGGCTAACAGAGTTTCCTAAATCTAATTTGTTTGCTTAGATTATGGGGCTTGATCCTGTACATTATTTATTCCTCACACTCCCATGTATCACAAATGTAGTACTTCTCTTGGCATTTCCCTTCTTTAGGCTCTATAAGATTGATCCTCCTGGCTGGGACCTAAAAGATAACTGAGGGGGAACCTCAAATGTCCCTGCTTGACTTTCAGAGTTTTCTCTGGCCTACAGAGGGGCTCAGGAGGTCTGCAGTCTCTATTTTCCCCAGATTTGCCTTTTACCTGTTTCCTTGTATGAACTTTAGAAAGCAAAACAGTCTCCCATTTCAAGGGGAGTTATGTTTGGCCAGAGTACAGAGAGAGGCCAGGTATCTCCTTCCTCTAACACATCCAAGATTTATTGTAAACTGTGTGCTGGGGGACAGTGTTGTGTGCAATGGGAGCAACTGAGAACCATCTTTCTCATTCTTTCTCAGAAATTAGAGTATTTTTATGTTCTTCTCTTCAGAGATACAGTGTTTTATGGTGACAGGTTTATGTCTCCTCTCTACTGCCAGGGTCCTCCTAAAATATCTGTCAAATGAAGGGAAAAGTTCAAAGTATCTTAGAAGAGCTGCTCTCAAATCTGGATGTAAGCACTCCCACCACCACCGTTATGACCACCCTTTATGCAAGATTTGGCTTTAACACACTCTTTTTTCCCCAAAATAATTTTCAGTAGTGTAATGACTTTGTCCCATACACATCACAGAGGATGTCTGAACACAGGACTGGACTTCAACCCTCCCGAAGATTTGTCATTGGCTTAGAGCAGAAAATTCAATTTCAACCAAACAGCCTTGCATATGTGATTACCTAAAAGTAGAACTTAAAACGTCAGCCTTTGACAACATGATTCTTCTCTTTTTCTCCTTAATTGCTTATGTACCAAGAAGTTGCAGAAAACATTTCAGGAACAGAATTATATTTGCCATCACAAGCTGGATGGCAAGTGCCCTGCCCCAAAGAATAGACCCATTTTTATCCCACAGAGTATTTAAACCATACTTTCTTTATGCACTTTAAATTCCAAACAAAAATTCCATTGAGAACTCTGCCAAAAGTATGTCTGGGTTATATATGGCCTATATACATGCCTTCCCCTGAGGAGAGGAGAGGAGAGGAGAGGAGAGGAGAGGAGAGGAGAGGAGTTGCCAAGGCCAGCTGTAGCCAGGGTCCAGCATATACCCCAGCTAAGACAAAGAGAAAAAAAGTTTACAGCTCTTTTGGCAGTTTTTGTTTCCTCTGGCTCCTCTGGATACTTTTGGATCCCAGCAGAGGACTGCAGTCCAAAATCCTTGTGGCTCCTTGGGTGAGTGTCTGACATCTGGTCCAGTTCCTTTGCATCAGGTATTTCATTAGATATATGTAAGTGACAAAAAGGGGCCCCAAAAATCTTATTTCCATCATGTAGTGAAAGAGATGATTGGGGGATCATAGGGAGGCAGAAAGCTGTGAGCTTTCTTCTGAAGACCTTTGAAAATGCTGACAAAGTGAGCCCAGGTACTGCCGTGGCCCAGAGATGGGTGGGATGCACGAGACTCAGAGAAGAAAATGGATAATTTCCTCAGCTGCCCAACTTGCAGCCCAGGAGGAATCAGGGTCACTGAAATCACAAGCTATAACATCTGTTCTCTGCCTGAATGACTGAATTCTTTATTTAAGAAGAGAAGAAAAGATGAGGGGTAATATACTCTTGATCCAATTTTTCTGCAAAACTACTGCTTGTTGCTTAGCATCTGAAAACACCTCTATTAAAAAAAAAAAGGTGATGTCTGCAAGCAATAGTTCAAGTCCACAATGAACAAAGAGGAAAGCTCTCAACCAGTAGCTGAAGGCATTCAGCGTTGTTTTAAACTATTAAATGAAAAGGGGGTGGTGGTGGTGTATAAGTCTTGTAGGTCTACTTTCTAAATAATCCAAACCATGCTGAAGGCTAGTCATGTGTTTCCACAATGTAGGAATATTTTGTATTTTGCAAATAGAAAATATTGCAGACACATCTGAGTAGTTTGATATTGCTGATATGCAAACAGCAAATATGTACTTGGGTTTTTTGATGCTTGAATGCTAGTCAAGTGGCAATCATACTGACTGCTTGAACAAGAGCCCCTACACTCCTACAAGAGGGATAGAATGGGTGATAGAATGAGAAACTTCTCAAAATATGATAAAAAAATGCTAGTATGGAGTTATGCAGCTGAAATGCCACAGAGCTCTTTGAGAAAGTGGAGAGAAAATAGTACAGAACTGTTCCATATTTCTGTTCATTAATCCTGAATCAATTTTTTTTCCTCCCAACTTGCAAATTGAAAAATAGGGGGGGGAGGGATTTTATGCTCAGGGAAGCTTGCCTTGAAGCTTTCTCTAGTCCACCTCTTTTCAAGTGCAGAATAACTACGTTTACTAAATACTTTCAGCTCCTGTGGGTGGGAAGGAGGACAGGCTCTCCAAGGCAGAAATGTTAATGAGAAGTCCCAAATCATAGCCTGCACTTTTCACGTTAGCTGGTTCATGTTTTGCAGTGGAGACAAGGGCTCTGCTGGTGCCAACATGGGTTACTGCTAGCACAACACTGTTCTCCAGGGAAAGGATGTCAAACGTCACTGAGGTTCCTTTCCTGAGCAGTCTCATGGGGCCCACAGGCTGGTAAGAGCATTGCCTTCAGTTTGGATCTTTGGGCTTTCAGGCTTGAGCAAGCAGACGCACACATGCAATTTTAAACTCACTCACAACTCACATCTCGTACCATTTGAAGCTTCTGACACATTCAGCTTCGAATCAGTGAAACCTGTGTGTTAAATGTTTAGCCTGTGATTACGAGCCTTTGCTGGACCAGGGCTAAATTGTGAAAGAAAGCAGAAAAACTGTTTAGACAGAATGAATTTTGGGAATCTTTTGCAGGCTGCGCAAAGCTGCAAGATCGTAGGAAGTTGGAGTAAGGAGGAAGGACCTCTGAACACTTAGTCATTTGAGTTGGAGAGGTGCCCACCCGTTGAGATATTTGTCTGAACCTTGCTTGAACTGTTTCAGCCCCTTTGCTCTGTAACATGGAGCTGGCGCTTCACACGCGAAAAAAAAATACGCTGCAGTTCTTCCCTCCGATCAGATTAGAAAATCGAGACCCATGTCTTTCTCATGGTATTTTTAGCATTTCTCTTTCTGTGGGCAGGAAGCTCAGAGGCCTGTGAAAATGCTGAGTGCTTAAAATTTAAAAGATATTAACCGAGCTTTTAAATACACAGAATCCTGGTGCTTGCTTGGTCTTGGGGCATTTTTTTTAAATTATTTTTTTTACTTCTCTAAATCGGGTTTTCCATGACTAGCTTGAGGGCAGATATAGAGGGGGAAGTAAAATGGATGGACTATGGTATATGCCCTTGCCTTTTTTACAACAAACATCTGAAAGCTAAAAAGTCATCTGGAAACTGAAACCCTTTGGGAAGTTGAGCAAAAGCTCACGGGAAGCACAGCTGGTGAAATGTGGGAAAGGGAGAGCCTGGCTGCAGTGCATGTGTGTTTTCTGACCTCGTTAAAAATCTTGCCTTTTTCAGAAATTACTTTAGGGAATAATTAATGGCCTGTGCAAGCTGGGCTCTGTGCTTGGATTTCTTCATCGAGGTGCATTTTCCAGTGGGATTCCTGTGCTCCCCTGGGCTTTTTGTCCCCACAGTGAGCCCAAACAGCAGCCATAGACCTGTTCCCAGGGGAAGCATCCCTCCAGCACCCCTCCTGCACCCCAGCAATTCCATTCCTCCTCTGCTCTTTATGCTCTTCCTTTCTTTTTTTCTTTTCTTTTTTTTTTTTTTTTAAATTGAGGTAGTCACATTTCAGTCAAGGCCTGGATTTGATTTTCTCGAATCTTAGAGATTTAATTGTTTCTTCAAGTTTTACTTCCTTTTCCTTTGAGCTCTGCTTTTGGGGTGCTTCTCAAGGGTGCAACAGCTTGGATGTAGGGTGCTTTAAATGAAAGAAGAAAGCTCTGTTATATGAGTTCCTAAATCTTTTGCTTTTCAGGACTTTGGGGGTTATCCAAGGAACCTCTGGTTATTTTCTCTGTGCACCTGGCCAATTTTTCATCCCTTCACTAAAACAGTTTTCCACTGTTTGGTATTTTATTTGTATTAAATCCCCACTTAATTGTATTAAGTCCCCACTTCTGGCTTTTTAGTACTGTCTTAGAGCTGCGCTTGAATCAACCATGCAATTAAAATAAATCCATCAAAAAGAATAATTAAGTGAAAAGCCAACAAGCCAACGAAACTTAGTTTTTTCTTTTACTGTGCTCTAGAAAATACCAACTGATTCCTTTTTTGAGGGTTGGGAAGGAGCACAGAGCTTGAGTTCAGGTTAATTGTAACCACACAACTTTCTTTTGAAATCATTGTTTGAGCAGCAGCTCCAGGCACTACGGTGACTTCTATGCTTTATGAGAAGTGTTTGGTTTTATTCATTCCTCTTATTAGTTCATATGAAATAATAACAACAGATGTGATTTTAGATAAAAAAGGTATAAACGTCTAAACTCACTGCTAGAGCAGACACACCAGGTCTCCATAAAACTGAGAGACTTTATAGAAGGTTTTTAAAACCAAGTTGGATTGATTTTAGGTATTTCCTGTCACAGGCTCTCTATATAGGTCAAGTATTTAGCCCAGATGTGCAACCTGGAGGAGGGCTAAGCATCCACTGAGACCAGCCCGGGCAGGGTGGCGATGCACAAATAAACTCTGAAGCTTGTGCAGTCGCTCCCACCCCCCCGGGCCCCCCGTGATGCTTCCTCGTAGTGGGCAGCCCAGTTACGGCTGCGAGAGGAGGAGGGATATTAATTGCAAGGGGTATAAGCACAGCTGGGTGCTGGGGTATGATGGTTGGCTTGGCAATCTCTGCTGAAGTGGTCAGCCCACCTTTGAGGGTCTTCTTCCATGTGCATGGAGGTGCGTTTGCAACTATGTGTTTGTTTACACGCAGAGGAAGCAATGTCACTTCTGATTAGCAGCATATTCTTTGGAAAGATTTAAAATTGGCAAAGATTAGTTTGACATAAACCAGGAGGGGAGGAATGACTCTCAGAAGGATGATTCTGTACTACTCACCTAGGTCTTGCTGCAGGTACAGGCTACTTCTATTCTAGGTTCTGTTGGTAAATGTGTATTTTTAGTTTTAATCATGAAAAAATGAAAGATGACATTTCATCTCATGGCTAAGATGACTAATAACTGTCTGCTGCCTAAAGGCATAGCTCACACTACTTCATCATGCTGGCTCTGAAGGTTACTGGCTCCCACCAAGAGCTAAGTCAGAAAGCTAAACAGCCTACTATGAAACCCAAAATTGTATGGCAAAGTGATTCTCTCTTCATCCCTGATTTATGTGTGTTGGGCGCTGGACTGCTTCATCCAAGGAAGCTAATGCATCTGTTTCAATACCATATACACCAGGTTTTCTGCCTTATAGAAAAGTAAAAGAGATGCAGTTTGGTCTATGCTAGAGCTTAACTCAGTTAAAAGTTGAATAGTGTTAAGTAGGGCTGAGTGGGAAGTGGCTGATTTCAGTCTTTCTCAAGTGTAAATTTAGTACTTGGGAATGGGGGTAACTATAGCAGCGGCAATAAAATTTAATGGCTCGTCACTACTAATGAGCCCTCCCTTACAATCTCCCAAGTTCTTCCTGCTCTATGTGTGTGGGCTTCCTGTGTGTGCAAGGGAGAGCAGGAAGGTGAAAATGGGGTGACACCAGCGTGGTGCCACCTATTTTGGTGAAATTGGGTGGTGTTAGACAACTGCTGAAACTGTTCACGCGTATTTCACCACTAGGTCTACTATAGCCCCAGGTCTGTAATTCTGATCCTTGTGACGGAGCATATACAGCTCCTTTCCTATGTCCCCCCACGTGGATACTGCCCTTGTGCTGCCTGGGATCCCCGTTTTGCTCTAAAAAGGTGGCTCTGATGCAAAATCCTTAAAGCTGGCAGAATTCTTGGTAGATGTATATTTCCAGGGCCCAGAGTTATGGAAAATTTCTAGGTTATATATGTTTAAGGAATTTCCTGACTATGCTGTCACTCTGTACAACTGCATAGTGAACGTGCTATACCTAACTATGGATATATTTACTTCTGTATAAGGTTACTATTATAGCTTTCATGGAGGGGGAGGAGAGTAATTGCACCATAAGCCAATTTTATACTCATGTATAAACTGGTTTTATGCAGTTGTACTATTTTTGGTTAAATACACTCAAATGGAATTGTTAAAGTGGTTAAATTTTAGCACTTTAAAAGTGTCTCATTTATTGGGCCAGGGTAGTATCTTAAGATAGTAGCTATTTTCTGTCTCAATTTTGTATTTGTTAATGGTATTCCAAGTCTCAATGTTTATTTTTAATGGCTGCAATTAATGTTCTTGTTGTAGAACCTTTGGTCTTGCAGTATACCTCAGTGATTTTGTATTTTAAGCTATTGCTGGCATGAACACATTTGACAAATATGCATTTTTAATGGTAATTTTAGTCCTATACCCAGCCATTGTGCGAGCTTTCTGTCTCATTTTTTTCTCCATCATTTGGCTAAGTATATTTGTTTGGCTCTAGTGAAAAAAGAATGGTTCTCATTTTTGATGGCTGTACTCAGTTTTGTGGCTTTAGCTGGAATTACAGAAAGTCTTCATCCTGTGCTTCAGAAAAACATCAGAGGAGACATTTTAAAATTAATAGCACAGAAGTCAGCCTTGGTCAAAGCTCATAATAGAAAGTTAAGAATTGATATAATCTTTTTCAGGCTGTATTTTTTTTAGGCCATTAAAGGGAATAATATGTCTTTTTCAGAGCAACGAAATACACATATTCCTTTGTAGAGAAAGTGGAGGACTTGTCAGGTTTGGGTACAAACAAGAGGGCACCTTGTATTACCAGCATCTGGAAACCTTTCCTGGGGCTATGCCTACCATGATACTTAATGCTTCTATATGCTGATGGTCCGCACTGATTACGGCTTGTACTCACATGATTTCTTTTGTTAATGGCCTGGATGCCATGACCAGGTTTGCAATATGATTCCCACCCCCATCCTGTCCCATGTCAGGTCAGCAAGGTGGCGTTCCCATGGGCAGCAAGGCAGAAACTGTGGGATGCCTGCCTGCACCTCCCTTTCCTCTGCCTTTCTCTTCTTTTAAAGTGATGTGGGGAAAGAGAGGTGAAGCCTGTTTCAGACAGCTATGGACAAGTGTTTCCATACCTACCCACCTCTCCACCTGGAGGAGGCTGCTGCCTGCAGGCATTTATGGATATGGTTTCCTCTTCCCCCTGAGCAGAAGGACCACAGGCAGCAAGAACCAGGGCCAGGAAGAAAAATGGAAGATGCTTCTTGTGCCCAAGCATGCTGATGTTGTGCTTGTGGGATTGGGCTCCTGTATTGTCCATGTCATAAATCACATCATCTAGGAAGGCTGTACGATGGCAGCAGTAGGCAGCTCAGGCAATGGATATGGTATCTGGAGTTTAGATGAACCTCTTCAGTTTGAAAGTTTGGCCAGAACACTCCCAGAGAACAGGCTTTCTGGAAATTCCTGCTTCCAGCTGTGCCAGGAATAATAGAAGCTCTGACTACTAAATGTGCTGCTTTGTTGTATCTAGAACCAGCCACAACCTGGGTTTGTGAGGGAGCAAAAATGTGAACACTAATGAAAGAAAACAATTGTACTTCCTGAATCTCAGAAATGTTTGGTTTCATGTCAGACCTGACCTAAAGGATCAAGATAATTCTTAATTTATTCTTTTTTTTTTTTCCTTTAATTGCTGGATTTTCCCTCAACATTAGAAGCAGGAGAAGAGACACTTTTATCCTTGCATAGAGCCTTACGTTGCAAAATTTCAAGCAGCTGTTGTGCCCAATCCTGCCAGCTGGTGGACAGTGTTTAGGTGGTGTAAGGAAAGCATGGAAGTCTTTAGTGCCTTTGCACCATGGGAGGGCTCTGTGTGTCACCGGTATCAGATATGGTGAGGACACAATTTTGGTAGCCTTGAAACCATCTCAGGGCTTTCACTCTTGTCTGCTGCCCCTGACTCCAATGGACACCTTCCCTGTCCAGGACTGGCCTTGTGCCATCAGGCAGGAGCTATTTGCAACCTCTTGGTAGCCGCCTCCTTTTCTAAAGAGCTGGTTCATTTTTTGAAGCATGGGTAGTGCAGGACACATGAAAGACCATTGCAGCAAATGTTCTGGTGAGATTCCTACCAGGGAAAGGAGAGAGTTTATCTGGAGGACAAAGCAGTGCCTAGCGAGTAAGCTAGGATTAAAAAGCACCTTCCTCCTCCCCAGGCTAAGAGGCTGTCAGAACACAGCTCCTTGGCCCAGAGGCAGCTGCTGGAGAAGACGGTTGCAAAGAAGAGACACATCTGATCATGAAAAGCAGCTCTGAGATATCAGATGGGTAACATTTGTGGGACCCTCACTCAGGCTTTGCCCTCACCTAGAACCTATGAAAAAGTTCCTCCTGATTTAAGGAGGCTTTGGGTCAGACCTCTAACAGAGCTGGGTTTTGTGGCTTCTAACCGAAAGTGTTTGTGGCTTTTTTTTTTGTTTTTAATCTTCAACAGCAACCATAAGGATAAATGTAAGTTGCAGTGCTGTGATAACTATTGCCCTTTCCTTCTGAGAGAAGACCCCAACATCTTAAACCCCCGTGCAGTACTTGTTGCTTGTCCTAGAAAAATACCAAGCTTCGATGCAACATTAGAGAACAATTAATGTTGTCTTAGGATAGAAAATTTTGCCATCTGTTTAATCCTTTATTTGATCTACGATCCAGGACTATAACTCAGTATTTTAACTTTGGTATAGGGGATTTGTTGTGAGTGCACATGGCTTGCTTTGTTCTTTTAGTGCTCTGGGAATGGGTTTATAAGAAAAAGCAAATACAAGCAAACTGTTTGTGCTTGAAGAACCTTCATGTGCCTGGACTGCTTCAATTAATCTGGGGTGCATGGGGGCTGGTGGCTTGAATTCAGGCCAGAAAAGAAACTAGTATGTATCACTAGCAACACTTTGGATGTGAACAAAGTCAGAAAAGCTCTCAGACCAAAATGCATGGACCCATTTCCAGGGAAAAGCTGGGCTGCACCAAGTATAGAGTGTGACTCATGAACATCTGCGGAAATTTCACACTTCCACGATCATGTCGTCAAAACAGCAAAATTTAGCTAGACCATGTCCCCCCCCCAAATGTCCTAAGACTGTAAATATAACAAATTATTTAGAAAATGGAGAACCTTGTTCTGTTTAATTCAGCCCCCACAAAGGCTGTTCATCGCAGCAAAGCAATCAAACGATATGTTCAGCAAATAGCAGGTCAGCAGAAATGTGCTTTTACTATTATTTCACCTTTCAGGTGCATTGCAGTATTAAAATACTTTGCATACCTGTGATCTAAGTACTACTTGGGACACGGGACTTAGCCAGTTTCCATGAAAATTTTCTGCTGTTGGAAGACGAATTATCAACCATACTTCCCATAGGAAAAGCTCTAAAGTTAGCTGTTAGGGTAAAAATTACTATATTAACCTCATTAAGAATTTTTGTCAAGACTATAAAGATCTAAGAATAGTATTAGTAGTATAATAAGTGTTAAAGTCTTCATCTCCCAAAATATATGTTTTATTGTGTGCTTAACTTACCTATATAATAGCTTCATAGATTTGCATCTTCTTTGTTAACTATATGTTTAAGTGTTTTGCTTAAGCAAGGTCTAAATCCTGCACCTACCCTGGGACAGCCCAGAAAAAGAAACAGGAAATCAAAACCTAAAACTAAATCTGTCTTATGAAATGGGATTTTGCCATGAGATAGCTGACCATACTGTGTTGGCAAAATAAATTGTTGAGTCCCCAGAAAACAAGGGACGAGTCTATAGCCAAGTCTGACAGGCAAATGGGTTTACAGAAAGAAGAAACTGGTATTAATTACAGTGATAGATTGTTACTAGAAATAGAATCCTAAAGCACATCATGGTGGCACCATACCTGCTTCTCTTTGAACAGTGACAGATCATCTCTGTTGCTGTAGGTGCCTGGTGGCCACTGTCATCCCCCGACTTGGGCAAACTCTGGCCACTCTAAGGCCAAGGTGTGCAATGTTGTTTTGACCCTCTAAACTGATCAGCATATTTTTTAGAGATACTTCAGTGTCCGTTGTTGCTGCTGAATGCAGTGATAACTTGGGATGTGCTGCATTACTGAAAATCATACTGGCAGTGTATGTTTGGATGGAAAATGCACAACTTCCAGTTACACTGGAAGGGTGATGAGGTCTTCATATTTATCGTAGAAATGTTCTGCTGTTGATTTTGCTGGTGCAAGCTCAAGCCCCAAATGCAAAGTTACAGATACCAACAGCAACAACAAAAAATCCTGGCATTAAACCCATTCTTTGCACAGAGAAAATTCTGTGTTAACTCACCATCAGCACTGCCTTGACCTCCTCTTGTCTTCTGGGAACTGCTGTATCTCTGCAATGTAACATCCTGATTCCCCAAACATTTTGAAGTGCAAGGGGATTCTTACGTATTTAAAAATGACAAAGCTCCTGGAGCTAAAACACATTTAGAATAATAAAAAATAAATAGAGTACATTCTGCTTCCAAACATCAAGGAGACTGTCAGACTGGACAAGGCTGGTATTTCCCCATTTCTAGAACTGAGAACGCTGTGTATGAGGAGTTAGCAAGAACAGATTTGCGGGAATTGAAAAGGACTATAGGTATGGCTTTTAAAAATATAAGTGAAAAGGAAACATGATGTTTGTTTTTTCTTTCAATTTGAAAAACCAAACATATTCCTAAATTGATGGAAAATATTCTTTAAATAAAACAATAACTTGTCTGTTGTGCCTCCAAAAGAACAGTACAGAATGATTTCCTAAATGCATCCTTATTAGATACAAAAAGATATAAAGACAATCTGTGCCTGTCTGACGATCTTTACTTAGATCAGAAGAAAATAAAATAAATTAATAATTTAGGCAATAAGGATGAACAGAAGTGTTTTACTTCCCCTGCTCATACATATATCTTCTACTTACGGAATTATATTTCTAAGAATGCCTTTATCATAAAGAACGAATGTTACAGCAGAGCAGCTGTAATTATCCTTCAGGTGTAAAGACAGCCAAGCTGGCTCTGCAGAAGGTGGGGATTTTGTTCAGAGTCTCAGTGGAAGATGCTGCATCAGCAGGGCACAGCCATCATGAGGCTGAAACTGCTTTCAGACCTGGGCTAACGTCCTTGCACAGAGCCATGCTGAGATCGCCGGTGGAACTGATGTTGGCTTGAGAAGGGAGCTCAGTAGCTCCTTCGGGTGGTGCTCTCAGTGTAGGCGAACCCTAAATTGTAACTGGTAAATTCAGATTTCAAGAGATGAGGTTGTGACTGAAGTAATTCCCAAGTGTTTCCCCCTCCTGACTTCAAGGGACAGGCGATTGCTAACAGTGGTGAAGGATCAGAAATGCCTTGCTGCTCTTAGCTGGGATACAATCATCCGTCTGGCTAGCAGAAGCGTAATTGAAAATAATGGACACTGAGATATAGCCATTTAACGTAGCTAATAGCAAAGCTATTTCGAAATGGAAACCTCACAAGAACACTGTTCAAGACACAAATGTTATTAAGTCTGAATCCAAGCCTTGTGTCTTTTTAGGTCTTGGAATTAATTAATTTGATCCAGACATCTTATTAATGGCTTGTTTCTAAAGTGAATAACTATTTGTGGTTGCAAGTCACACACAGACTCATGGTTGGATATAGGCCAGGAAGAGAGAAATGCCCATAACTCAGCCTCTTCCCTGCACCTGTGAGCTTAATGCTTGCTTTTGAGTTGCTCTAAAACATAAATAGTCTAGCTGTGTTTTGTTAGTAAGTTGTTATGTACACGGTATGCGGATTTAAATGTCTTTCAAAGCCATAGTTGAATTTCCTGTATTTTATAATGATGACTTTTTCAACCAGTTAAAGAAATGACCACATAACTAGGTCATTTCCAGTTGAATCTATAAGGAATGAACTGCTCTGATTATTCATGCCACCCAATTTCTGTGGCTTCTGCGACTGTTTTTCAAACTAGCATGGAGAATACAAAATCTTTAAGACAGTCTTGCTGATTGTGTGGCAATTTCTGTTGTTATAGGGAAGATTTCTTAAAGCTAAATAAAATATATTAAAGCAATACTTTTAAAAGTGCAGTCTTTATGAATGCCATAAATCAGTTTCTTTTCCTGTATGTTTTTCAAAAACTGGTTATCCTGGTTATTTCTAATAGCTTTGAGAAGCAGGGGGGACACAAATCAACAAAAAAAATTATCTAAAATTAAATTCACAGTATGACTAGGATTATTTTTTTTTAATAGTGGAGTGGCAACTTTAGGTGGATTGTGTTGTATTATAATGAGTAATGGAGTTAATCAGACAAGGCCATACTGAAAAATTTGCCCCCACCATCTCTGTACATTATAGATTGATGTTTTGGTCTAATATGCTCCTCTCTTCATCCCTTTATTCACGCTGGAATTCATATGCATGTGGAAGAAATTAATATTCCTGAAGTGTTAATAGTGAAATATTATGGCTATAAATAGAAGACACGATTTCATTTAAAAGCAAAATCAAAGGTCTTCTCTTGTGGAAAACAGCACAAATCCCATACATCAAAGCTACTGCAAACAATAGGCTTGATGGCTCCAAGAATATCATCTCCGTGCAGAGCTGCACAGACAGAAACATCTAAAGGTCAATGGTCTTTTATGGAGAATCCTGCTGCTCTGTTCCCGGTTTGGGATGGTCACTGGAGAAAGAGGGGCCAGCTGTGAAAGGAATGTTTTTCATTAATTTTCAGTCAAGTATTGGAGAAAAATACTTGATTTTTCTTACCAAGTTAAAAGAAAAAAAATCTTTACATGATTTGGTAAGTTAGTGAAGTCACAGCTTAAAGTCTAGTTCACTTCCAGGGAAAGCAAGTTAGGTGTTCTCCTAATAATTTATATAAAAAACAGCAACAAATAAATTCCTGGATAGTAGTGAATTGATGGTAAAGATCCTAATAATTTCATTTTAAATATCTTAAGGCTTGAGCACATTGAGAAAGGGCAGGTTATTGTTAATGTATTGTACTGTTTCCAACAAAGGTATCTATACTGCATATTGTAGATAGCTCCTGCCTGCTCTTAGAGCCTCATCTTGCTTTCATTGAAAACTCTTGTTAAATTGAGCATTTCATAATATTGGCCTGTTAGTCTGATGCGTTCACAGGGTCTACAAATAATTCATCCTTGGAAAATAAAGAGCAGTCAGGCATGTTTAACTGAGATCCATATGAACGTTTTTGGGTCTACTATTAGGCTTCAATTTCTCTAAAAACAGAGATAATACACACAATTTTTTTCAGCCTATAAATACTCATCTTGCAGTCTAAGAAATCCTCCCTGAAATCCACAGGCAACCCAAGAATATTGCAGTTTTATAGTAAATCTGTAACATTTCAGCCTGAATAAACCAAACTCACTCCTCATGCATCCACTGGCAGGTGCATGTCACTCCAGGTAACTTCAGCCAAGTCTGCCAGGCAGCTGCCAGGCTCAAAAATAGTCCCTTTCCTACAGGTTTCATCAAAATAGAATTGCAGAATCCTAGGTTGGAAGGGACTTCAAGGATCACCTGGTCCAAGCTTTCTAGGCAAGAGCACAGTCTAGACAAGATGGCCCAGCACCCTGTCCAGCTAAGTCTTGAAAGTGTCCAATGTGGAGGAGTCAACCCCTCCCCTGAGGAGATTATGCCAATGGGTGGCTGTTCTCACGGTGAAAAATTTCCCTCTCATGTCCAGTTGGAATCTTCTCAGGATTAACTTGTACCCATTACCCCTTGCCTTTTCCATGTGACTGCTTGTGAAAAGGGAGCCTCCATCCTCTTTGTAGTCACCCTTTAAATACCGGTAGGTGGTGATGAGATCCTCTCTGAGCCTCCTTTCCTCAAGGCTGAACAAACCCTTTTCTCTCAGCCTGTCCTCATACTACAGGCTTCCCAGACCCTTAGATCATCCTGGTGGCCCTGCTCTGGACCCCCTCCATCCTGTCCACATCTTTTTTGCTCAATTGAGCTTGTTGTCCACCAGGACCCCCAGGTCCCTTTCCAAAGAGCTGCTCTCCAGCCGGGTGGATCCCAGTCTGTGCTGCACTCCAGGATTGTGTTTTCCCAGTTGCAAGACCTTACACTTGTCCGTGTTGAACTTCGTAGAGTTCGTTGTCAGCCCACTCTTCCAGCCTATCCAGATCTTCCTGCAGGGTGGCTCTCCCTTCTGGAGTGTCTACTTCCCCACTCAATTTGGTGTCATCTGCAAAATTCATCAGGCTACACTTGATCCCATCATCCAGATCACCTATGAAGATACTGAATAACATTGGGCCCAGTATCAATCTCTGGGGGGCCCCACTTGTGATGGGTTGCCAGTTAGAAAAAGAGCTATTTACCAGCACCCTTTGGGCACAGCCTGCCAGCCTGTTCCCGACCCACTGCACAGACCACTTGTCCAGGCCATAACGCATCAGTTGCTCCAGGAGGAGGCTGTGGGGAAGCGCATCAAGTAGGTCTCTGTACAGAGGAGAGTAATGGTGAGGAAGGGGACTGCAGATCGCGTGGCTGTCCGTCCTGCAGAGCAGCGATGTGCGGACTGCCCCTGGGGCAGAACAGGCTGTGAAATGCAGTCTGGAAGAGACCAAGCTTCAGTGGATCCATTGCTGATGGAGGTGGCTGTTGACTTTGTGGGAAATGTTCTACTTTTTTATTAACTCCTAGCAGTACCTGTAGATTGTCCCTTAGCCTTGTCAGGTGCAGTAAAAACATCAAATTAAATGGTATTTTATGAACTATGTAAAAGCAGCTTGCTTTTATTTTCAGTTCACACCTGGCGCGGGTACTTCTGGGTAGCTTTTGAGTGCCTGGGGATGGTGAGACTGTTCACGGAGCAAAATATACCACACTGCAAAAGTGTTTGCAGGATTACACCATGAGATTGATTTCCGAACCTGTCCTGAGGACTGAACTTGTTAAAGAAAGGCAGGCAGTTCCCAGCTATGCAATTTACTCCTAGTAGAGATCTGTCAGAGCCTGAGACTTCTTCCAGTCGGGGTACGATGAAAGATGAAACACTCTATAAAGAAATGCAATTAAAACAATCAGCCAATGAAACAAAAATCCTCTGAGCTACTCCTTCCTCTGGCTTTCCTTATACATCCTGTCTCTCCTCTGTTTTGGATAATTAGATTGAAAGCTCTTTGAAATGAGGAACTGTCTACATTTTGTCTCTTGTGTAAGACTAAGATCACTGTTAGTAATTTAGAAAATACATTAATATTTAGCATTTGCCTTTACTGTCTCTGATGGAGACATTTGGCTCTGAATTTGTGTGAGAACTTTCCCAAGGATGAACAAAGAAATACTAGCGTGAACTGACAGTGCGTAACATTTTTCCTGAGGGATTTTAGGTTACGAGCTAAGGAGGAGCATAGGAAATCTCACACGTTTTGCCATTTTGTGCATAGTAATGCAAAACTACACCTGAAAGTTAGACACGGTCAGGATGAGATTCTCAGGTACATGACATTTTGGTGAGTGATTAAAAATACATATGTAAGTGGGATACAGGTATAGAGCATGGGAGTGAGCTCTCTGACAAATCTCCAGCCACTGTGGCAGAAGCGAGATTGCAATCCCAGCTGCCAGGCAGGCGGTGAGGAGGGATGGTTTGGGGGCGAGGGGTGGCCTGGGGCTTGGAAACGTGGCCTGGGCTCCATGACTGGTGCTGGGGCTCCTGTCTCTGCCACAGCCTGTTGTGCAAGTTACAGCAAACCTCCCACATTTGACTGCAGAAAAAAAATCTGTCCTCTATCCAAACCCAGAAATAATACGGCCATGGCAGTGCAAAACCTAGGCTAACCTAACAAGTACCGGATCTAAATAACAAGTATGACACTGCTCTCCGCCTCTGCCCCACACAGACTTTCTAACTCCAGCTGGCACTGACTTCAGGGTCTCTAAATTGAGCTCTGCTGTACAACTCAGGTGCTCCCAAAATGCCTCTCTGCTTTTGTTCACCTCCTGTGAAACACTGAGAGTGCGCCTTCCCCACCTCACCAGGGTATTTGGAGGATAAATATGCTAAGCATTCTGTAGGATTTAAATATTGTGGTGGCTGGGATCATTTTAGAGAGGAATATT
>NW_009260063.1:1073818-1083794 GCF_000687185.1 Egretta garzetta
CCAGGCTCTAGTTCGCTGCATTGCTGGCTAGCCGCTAAAGTAATGGTATCTGCTTTTCTTTCTTCAAGGCTTTGCACAACTTGGAGCTTAGAGAGATGTCCCCTTGTTTCAAAATTGCCCTCTTTGTGCTTAGTCATTACCTCTGCAGAGCTCTGCTGTCCGGCCTCCAGGACCTCTGTAACAGATGCTATTGTGCAACGCGAGGGACTGTGATTGAAGTTTCCAGGACAGATTTTAATTAGAAACATAACTTCATACAGTAGCTTGGAACGAGTACAGGGAGAGGGGAGGAGGAGGAATCAAAACACGAGATGAAAAAGAAAACACCAAAAAGAAAGAGAAATAAAAAGTTGTTTTACTGGTATTTTGTACCGAAAAGCACTTGACAGGAAATACTGTGCATATCAGTGAAAAACTGAAGCATGGAGCAAGCAGTAATAACTGAGACCCTCAGAAAACAGATCCTAAGCTACTGTACATCAGCACTGCTCCATTGATTTTATGAGAGCTGCCATTTCTCATTGACTTCAGCTCATTTATACCAGCTGAGGGGACCCCAGCCAGTTGGCACAAGTGAAATCCAGAAGCTTTGAATACTTGTTTGTTTTGCGTTGTTGTCTTTTTTCTTAATTAAATTTTAATCAATCTTTTGTTTTATAGATTGTCCTCCACTTGGTCTAGAGACATTAAAAATTACTGACTTCCAGCTCCATGCCTCTACAGCAAAGCGGTATGGCCTTGGGGCCCACAGAGGAAGGCTTAATATTCAGGTAACATCAATTTTTCTCCTAAGTGGGAGAATGGCTTAAGGTTGTACTGCTGTATAAAGAGAACCAATGGATGGTTATTGGTTCTGACTACTTTGTCAGCTCATGTAATTCAAATGAAGGAGAAACACTGGAATTTCAGAAGTGAATAAGGTTGATGGATAACCTTTAGATTCGTGGGGCTTAGTTAGGAAAAATTCCAAACTTTGTGTGTGAGGGTGCAAATCCAAACAGACCTCTATGAGCAAGCGAAGGTGGAGGCAGCCCAGAGATGCTCCCTTCCCAGCTGTGGGAAATTGTCCCAGCTCCCTTAACAACCGGCCTGGAAGGAAGCTCACACAGCAAGTTGCTTTTTTGTTGTTGGCTTGTACAAGTTGCTTTTTTGTTGTTGGCTTGTAGTTAATGACAATGGTTAATTGAAAGTGTGGTTGTAAGGCAAGCACTTGCCCTAAGGCAGCTTTTCAGAGGCAATGATTATGGTACCAAAAAATGCCTCAATTCAGAAGTCACTAGCATACAATCTGGTTTAGCTTCCTTTATTTAATATTACAGATGTGCTTAGGTGCTTTGCAGGACCAAATTCTATTTTCCCATTTCTTGTATTTCTGTTTTCCACTGTATTAGTGTTGTTTTCTGAATTACAGTCTTTTCCAGTGTAAAAATGTTATTTTTGCATCATAAAGCACAACATTTAAAACTCAAAGTCCTACACAGGATACTAGCAACAAGCCAAAAGTGAAAAATCTCTGAAGTTACCTTTTGTTATTAGACACTCCATTAGATACTATTTTTTCTCCAGCTGAAGGGGTTTGCTAGTTAATGAACTAAGACTGGGCCTAGGAAGGATGAGCTCTAATCAGCAGTGCAATTTCACATGGTGCCCACTGCAGTGTAACGGTGGGCAGCTGCTGGAAGGAGGGACCGCTCTTGGTTAAAGTCCCAGGGTGCAGCTGCCCCTCTTTGCTTCAGCTTCTTCTAGTGCCCCTGCACAACCAGCTTGGTGAACTTCTCTACAGGGGAAAAAAACTGCCAGCTTGGTTTGGTGGTTTTTTTTTTTTCATTGTGTGTTTAAATGAATTAATTTTGGTCCTAAAGCTCAGTTAGCCACTTTGCTCTGGAGCTGCAGGAGGCAGCAGGAGCATGGAGGTGGGAACAGCCTCTTCCTGTCCAAGCCAGTGTGCAGGTACAACAGGTTGGGTGTAATGTGAGGTCTCACCTGCAGCCTTCGTAGTTAATTCCTTTTGAGATCTGAGTGAGGTGATTTGCTTCTGTACTTCATACTCTCTGCTAGGAAGAAAAACCTCATGAAAACAAAAGTGGTATGCAGATGATATTCAGATGGGTTGTCTAAGAAAAATTATTATTTTATTACAGTTTTGTTTATACTGTTGCATAAGACCAGGGACTGTGATTTAAACCTCTGAATAGGCTGCCCAGGGGGGTTGTGGAGTCTCCTTCTCCGGAGATATTCAAAACCCGGCTGGATGATGTCCTGTGCCCCCTGCTCTGGGTGAGCCTGCTTGAGCAGGGGGGTGGGACTGGGTGCGCTCCGGAGGGCCCTTCCAACCCTTGCCATTCTGGGATTCTGTGAATTCTTTATTGGTTGTGGTTTGTCATTTTTCATGCTGGTGTTAAAATCCAATTTATTTAAACACAAGAACGGCCATACCGATTTAGACCAGGAGTCCTAGTTTGGTGTCCTGTCATCATCAGTAGCACTGCATTAAAATAAACAGAGAAGTGTAAGAGTCTCTACCTATGGATGATGTTTCCCTTAAGCATGGTCCAGAGCCTCCAGCAAAAGCCAAGGGGACAGTTTCTTGTTGGGAAGCAAGCAGAAGCAAGGTGCCACTCAGCTCTGCCTTCCTGAAAGCTCCTGGGGCTCAGATTAGACCAAGTGTGGTTTTCTTGGTGTCCTGTCCCCTAGGACCTCAGGGCCTGCCTTTCTCCCATCCTATCTTCACCTTCTGGGTAGCAGCCATGCCTGGGCCCCGCTGGATATAACCGTAATGCCTCTGCCAGTTCTGTGGCAGTGGGGTTTTTTAAATTTATTGTGAGAAGGTCCCCACCTCTGCAACATGGGGGCTGTTGTCCCCTCCCTGGAGAGCTGTGTGGAGTCTTGGGTGAAAGGACCTTCTGTCCAGTGCAAATTGGGTTATTCTCTTTGTTCAAAAGATGCTTTTTTTTTTTTTTTTTTTTTTTTTTGTGAACAAAGCCTTCAGGTTGTCACACTTCTGCTTGATACAGGCTTCTGTGTTGCCATTTTCTTGAGCTATATGAATTCTACATGGATCAATTCTCCTTATTATCCAAAAGCTGTCTTTATTCTTTTCTGGTACAGGGACTTAGCTGCTCCCAGGACTGCGGGAGGCTCATATACAAATAACCCAACACCACCTAGCTTGTAACAAAGTGACTTCTCTGGCTTACTTTTCATGTTTAAAAGTAACCCTTCTTTTTCTCTGCTTCATCTTTACCTCTAATAAAGATTTCTAGTAATTCTTGAATCAAAGGCTTACTGAAAGCTTATCTGTATACTATACATACCATAATTCCCTAAAGCCCTTGACCACTTAGAGTTACCACTATGTCTGGGTTTGCATTTGTTTTTCTTTAGATACTGCTTCCCTTGGGATTAATTTAAAATTAACAGCACTTTAAAATTATTCAGAGCCACTTAGAATTTGCAGATCTCTTCCCTGTCGCTTGTGTCTTAGTGCTTGATTTTACTTTGCATCAAGACTTCTGAATTTCAGTGGTATTTAAAGGATATGTGCTTACAACTAAGAATAGGTACTACGGTGGACTGATGTGTCAGATAGGTAATGAGGTCCCTGGTGATTTCTGTTTGCTGCTCAAAAGGGTGGGTCGCAGCACGCTGGGGAAAGGCAAAAGGCACTGGAATTTAAGCAGCTGTGTTTTCATGCTGTTTAGTATTGTACATTAAGAAAAACACTTGGCCCAAGTCAGAGAAGCTGACGTGCCACTGAAGTTTCACCGAAGGACTATGCTATGTGTATGGTGATGAGCAATTTTATGGGCTGCTGCCCCTGTGGCATGGTCTGGGTACCACCACGGTGCCATCACAATATTCATGTGACTATTGTGTTCCTCCCCAAAATAAGACAAAATTCCCTATCTGTTCAACCTCATCAGCTGATGTGAAGTCAGCTGAGAAGCTTAGGGCTCACCCCAGGTAACTGGCACTACCTCCATTCACAGGGAATTCACAGAATAATGAAGTTTTTCAAAGGCTTCTGAGGGTTCTTTTTTTCCTGTTTAGATTATTTGAAGCGTAAGAAATTAATCAGGCAGCGTATGCTTTATTCTGAAGAAGGACAGGCTGAGCAGAACTGGATCAGACCTTCTAGGATCTGCTTCTCTTGTCACCTTGCACAGTGTGGGACCTGATTTTTGCTCCCAGCCCTGTATGAATGCGGTGATCAAGCTGGGATCTCTTGAGGGCAGGAGCGATGTTACTAGAGCCCCATATACTGGAGATCTGGCCTGCAACTGTAATAGCAGCACAACCAGTAGTAATTTAACATCACTGGGAAAAACCATAGCATAAAATAATATTCATTGAGGTGCTCTGGCTTCAGGGATAAAAGTCATTAGTATTTGTCATTTGTACAATAATTAGCAGTAGTTAAAACCTAGAATAATTAGTCATATTATGTTTCTTCCCCTTCCTTGTTTTCCTAGTTGGAGAAATCCAAACACCACTGGAGATTAACCAAGGAATGCAATCGTGTATGCAAATAAGCAGGATGTATTGCTTTTTGTCTCCAGTTCTTTGTTTCCCCAGTTCCTTTTGAAAAGCTCCATTATCAAAACACAAGCAAAAGACAAAATTACTGAAGTTCTACTTTCAGCCTGTGTGCTTCAATTCTCTTCTCTGCTGGCAGTGGTTGCTATAAATACCTGTGATGAGTAATGCTTTTTTTTTTTCCCCCCTCAAACTTTCTATGATAAAATAATGTTTGTGATCACCCTGCTGGGAATGGAGAAGAACTTAAGGAGAAGTGGTTTGATATTCGCTATATTTTTACTGCTACTCCAGCTGACTTGTGGCAGAACTCTGAAATTTCTTTCTTCATTTGAATACATTTAGGCAGCAATACCCTTCTCCTCATTACAGAATAAGGCTTTTGGAACGCTGATAATGTGAGCAAGCATTTATTCTGTCTTGCACATGTCTAATTCAGAAGAGAAACATGAATTAAAATTGGAAGTCCTATCATTTGTAAAGGAATCATAACCTTTTGATTTCACTTCATCTTAGCTTCTGGCTTCGTAACAAGAAATTGATTTATTTTATTTGAGTTACAGTTTTTAACATTCACATTTATAGATAACTTACTCAGGAGTGACAGAAAAAAGTCCCTTTTCCTATATAAAAAAATTTATTTTTTCATAAGACACTGCATATTGAGAAATGTTTTTGCATTTGGCTGTAAGTGAAATATAAGCTGGGTTAGACTTTGTGTTATTCTTGAAAATTCAGTGAAGGAAAACAAGGGTTTGCCTAAGACCTAGTCCTTACTTCCAATTTTCATTACTCCTTCAGTCTCTTTACTTACGAAGATACTGTGTTTAAAATGTATAGCTTAAAGTTATGTATGTCATAACCTGAATCTATCATCTCTGTTAATCAATATATAGGTTTTGAATTCAAGTAAACATCTTACTGAGAAAAAGGTCTACTGACCTATTGTCTTTGACTATTTGATGGTAGTTGTTCTCAACTTTCAGGAATGAAAATTTTCCAAAGAAATTTAATAGCAATTTTAGCTACTAAATATTTGATTGAGTTTATAAGGGTTTTTATAAAAACAATAATTTGAAGTGACCACAGGGCAAATTCAAAACCTCAGCACCTGAAGAAAAAAATACAGACTTGAAGCTTGAAAAGACATGTTTCAACACAAATTTATTGGAATTCTTTTCCTTTCAAACTATCTCTAATAAAAACTTCTCATTGGTTAAACTCTTTTTTTTTTTTTTTTTTAATTTATTTTCAAGTAGTACTCTTTGATAGAGTACACAGACACCTGCTTCTTTTTACCTAGTAAAAATATTCTTTTAGCTTCAGAGAAGCTGATGTCAGGAAATAAAAGAAACTGTGCTTCTCCTTCCTGCTCTCTTTTCTTTTGTGCTCTCCTTGCCACTATTTAAGACCATAGTATTTTGATATGTGTGTAACCATAACCATGTCCTATAGACTCCCCATATTTGATATACAACTTAAACACATTATTATCTTTATTTAAGTGCAGTTGAAACCATGGAGACTTGAGTATGTAATTTAGGGTTTGGGGTTTTTTTTGCAAGTAAGATCTTCTTTTCTCTCCTCTGCTTCCCTCGTCTCACTGTAATGTAGAGGAGATCTTTACGCCCTGATGAGCATCATACCAATGGGAAATATCCTCAGCTTGAATGAGGACCAAGGATACCAGCTGAAACAGCGGGGGATATGGGTACTTGGTCTGCAGAAATCGGTGCAATTTCATCAGTATGAAGGGGATTAGCATGATGCTGGTTCAAGGTGCTCTTCAGATCTTAACACTTCCTGGCAAGCATTGGTTTTAAACCCTAAGGCTACTTCAAATTCCATCTTAGTTTAAAATGCACTGAAACCTTTTCTTGAAAAAGGTTATAATTCAGGTCAGTGATCATATTTATATTCCCATCTTTTCCTGTTGTTCAGTTCTTCTTGAACTTCTATCTTCCATTGTTAATAGAGTTTTTCCCTGTACCTTGTGCCTTGACTTTTATACAAACTTCTATCTATTAACTCTGATATTTTAAAGTGAAGTAGGTGGCTTAGTGTACATTTGGTGGATGTGGGAAAACAACAAATTTTTAAGCAGCCCTATCTCAGATTTGAATACCTGAGAAAACAAGAAGTTTTAGGAATTAAATTTAGGAATTTAGAAATAAATTAAATTGTTTTGCAGCACTTCCTTCACATGCCACCAGACTCACATTGGGAAAAGGGATTAACAACTGCATCCTCTCTTTGTGAATTAGACCCACCCAATGCCCGTTTTGGTAGAAACCATCTGTAAAAATGGAGGTAGACAGACCTGTCAATCTCTGCCATTGCAGTCCAGCTATGACCTGCTAATACTGCTCTGTGGCAAGCTGAGGGATAATTCAGGATTTAATTGGCCGTTGTATTCTTGGGCCCTTCATTTATGTTTTGTATATACACACACCAACACAAAATGCACCACCAAGCAGGTAATAGCTGTACACCAGAGCTTTAGGATCTGACTTTAATGTAAACTTACAAAGTTTTCCAGGCTCTTGATTTGTATTTGGGAAATATTTAAGGATATTCTGTCTTTTAATTGGGTGGATGGCAATGATAAATCCATGTTAAACACAGATGAAACATCATAAAAATACACGTGGACTCAGAGGACCATATGGAAAAGCTTCTGTGCTCTCTGTGGCAGTAGCCAGCTTGGTGCCAAACATTTCCTGGGCTTTAGTAATAAGATAAATATCTGAAGACCTCATTTCTTTAAATGCTATTTCAGTTGTATTTAGAATATAGGTTGCTCAAAATACCTTGCAGCTATTTCTTTGAAAATGTTGAGACTGTGGTGTTCTTGCCAAAGTAAATTGGGATATAGATTGGTACACAAGTTGGAGTACAGCTGGGCATTCCTAAGTTTTTGACCTTTGGTATTAATTTGCTTCAGGCTTGAATATCCCTAAGGATGAAAATTAATAATTCTGGGATTGAAAACTGGTGGGAAATGGTATTACTCTTTCCATAAGCCCTACACTCTCCTTTGCTGCTTCCAGGGGAAAGAAGATTGCTCCAGCACCCACCATTATTTACATGGGTCGCAGGTGGCTTTTTAGGACTTTCATAACTCTGAAGATCATGTGGATAATTTGTTCTGGAAAAGGCTTTATCAGGTTGCAGACAGGTGGACTGAACTGGAGCCCCGTTTACACTCTCTCACTCTAAGCTGAGTTTGTATGTAATGGTTCTCAGGTTTTGAAGGGATTTTGCACAATTCCCCTCCCTGCTTCGAGTAAGAAAATATTTTGGTTGCTCCATATTGATGTTGAGAATGACAGTCTTAGGGGTCTTAAAACAGAGCCAAAGGAGTAAGTAGAATGAATAATGACTTCATGTTTTCTTTTTTTTTTTCTCCCATGAAAGACCTTCAGTTTCTTGGTTCTGATTTATGAAGATAGTTTTGCCTTCTTTTCAGGCAGGTGTTAATGAGAATGATTTTTATGATGGTGCTTGGTGTGCAGGAAGAAATGACCCATATCAGTGGATTGAAGTAGATGCTCGAAGGCTAACAAAATTCACTGGCGTCATCACACAAGGAAGAAACTCTCTCTGGTCGTAAGTACATGCTTTCTTTTCTCCATGACATTCTGAGCTTTCAGACCAAGGAATTCATGTTGAATTGTGGTTTGGGGTTTTGAAGAAAAAAGAAAGTATGGAAATGCTGTGTGACGTCAAATAATTGAACAGAGGAATAGTAAAGGACAAAGTGGTTTTGTATGGCATAAAATACAAGTTTAAAGGTAGTAAACTTCTATAGTCATTGTCTTCATCTGGCAAAGGAAGCACCACGATTCCCTTGGATTATATGCCTTTATATTCACCTTGTCAAATTTGCTTGTGCTAAAATTCTTAATTCTTTTCCAATATTTAACTTGATTATTTTATCATCCTAAAGAATAACCAGTGATCTTTGTGATTTCCTAATACATATGCAATCACCAAAAAATCAGTAAAATTCCAAAACAACATGAGTTTTAAATGAGCACTTAAAGCAAATTTTATATCTATATATTTTTTTTTGTTGTTCTATAGATGAATTTATAATATAACCAGAAACCACACAGTATGTGTTGACCAGGACTGGAATGTTTGGGAGCAGTGTGCTGTGCTGTGTTTATGGGTGCTAGGAAGACTCACGCAGTTCTAAGCCTGTTTGCTAAAAAGCTTTATGGAAGGAGTGCTTGCCATGAGTAAGGCAGCTGCCTACTGTGGTGGCCTAAGGAGGCAACGCAGCCGCCTGTGCCCCAGGACCTCCACTTTGGTCTGACGGTGCTGCTCACTTCCAACTCTGAAAGCATTTGTGAGCTTTCGGGTTGCTGCCTGTGCTACAGAGCGAGTATATGGCGCTGGGAAATAACCGTTTTGCACAGACTGTGTGTGTTTACTCGTTTGCAACCCGCTTCTGAGCGTAGGTGCCCAGATTGCTCTATAACACACCCAGTGCGAATGGGATGAGAACTGTATATCAGGAAAAGAGCAATGAGCTGGCATAAACAGGAACTGAGGGTGATGTGTTTTCTCTTTTTTCCTCCCGCCCCGATCTTTACAGTCTTCATTCCGTCTCTTTAATTTCTCATCGTGTCTCACTGCACTGTGTGAGCAAATAATCCCACTTGTGCTGCTAGACCTTTGGACTAAGTGTGCGGGAGATGCACAGCCTGAGATCCATTCTGCTCAGGTCTCTCACTTAAGAAAAGAATATGTCATATAATAAAAAGGAAACCAGAAAAATAACACTGTAGCTAAGAAAAAAGCAAGAGGGTTTTTTTCCTTCTGTAGTTTAATTTTCTGGTTGTTTTTTTTAATTTCTTTTAACACTGCTGTGGGAGTAGGAGCCTTTTTGGCAATAAGGTTTCTATATTTATTCCACATTGTTCTGTGTCAGGCAGATAATTACTGTAGCAAAGTCTTACTCTTTTATATATTCACACTCTTGACATGGCTGTTCATACCAACACCAGTGCTGCACTGCTTTGTCTTGTCAGATTGCTATTTTTAGTTCAGCTCTATTGCGAGCTTACAGCAGGACTTGACACTCTATTTATAGTTGGTATTCACAGTCATGTTTGGCTTTTATTTTTGGTTTGGTTTTTAAATTACTGAATCTTGCTTTTGCCCTCTTCCTCCACAAAGAGTTGGTGGGCAGATCTCTGAGGGTCTGCAGTAGGAGAAGGGTTGATGCTGGGAGAGCAGGTCCAGGCTCCTCAAGTTACTTAGATTTACAGAGAAACAGGCACATTCCTTCTTCATAGGAGCAAAGATGGCTTCAACTGGACCAGCTGCACTGTGGGGTAGGCTAATATCTCCTGGGAAATATATTCTGTAAGATCAAGCTTTGCCCCATGGAGGGGCCAGGGGAGTGGGGAGAAATAGTCCCAGGAAGAGG
>NW_009260063.1:1083943-1098746 GCF_000687185.1 Egretta garzetta
ACACGAGGGACTGCCAAGGAGGTGGCTTTTCTTCTCAGTGTGATGGCTTCCATCTCACTCGGTGTCTCTTGATACAGCCTTGCTGTGGGACTGCCTTCCCTGGAGTCCGCTTCACTTTCTCCTCATCAGATTGAGATGAAATCATTGTAGCTGATGTTTGTGTGCCCTGCTTCTGCACGTGCAAGTCTTTAGACATTAAAAATAATTTGGTACGCCCTGAGGTACCAAAGTAGATGTTTATATTTTCAAAAGAGGCTGATGTATGCAGCCCTCATCTGAGCAAAGAGTGGTGTCCTGGGGCTTCCAGAGTCTCAGCACTTGGGAACATCGTACCCAGGAAGATGGCAGATGCTGCTTTCCAAATTAATCGTGTTGCATCTGAAAGGTGGTCTTCTTGGTGTGACTTTCTACCCCAGTTCCTCCAGCAGTCAAGAAAGTGAGAGGAAAGATAAAAATACTCTGGTATGGAGAAGAGCTACACCAAGGGAAATTGAATCCAGGCAACAGTAGAGAGACTGAGCTTGGAGCAGAAGTTGCCATAGGGTGGATTTTAGAGGCACTGATGGAAACTTTAGTACTTGTGGCAGACTTGGGAGACAATGACCTGACCATATTCATAGGGGTTGCATGCAGCGAATTGACTTTTGTAAGCCAGCCCAGGCTGGTAGGACTTTTAGCAGTGTGGGTAGGTTCTTTTGTGACTGTTGTGCTATAATGGGCACTGGAAGCAAAGGAGACTCATTAGCTTCCATCTCTTATACTTGGCTACTGACGGTGATGGTATCAAAAAGGACTATTTATGATATGAAAGTTTGTACAAAAAGACACTATTTGTTACCTGAGGCACCTTCCCAACTTCACGGAGTTATGTGACAAGAATATACTGCTTTCATAACTAATAGAAACATATGTTGGAGAATGAGTTATTTCAGGTAGGGGAGCCAAAAAAACAACCCTCTGATCTGTGTTGTATTAGAAGCAAAAGCCTGCCAAGCTTGAGAGCCAAGGTAAGATTTTTATTTAAGCCTTGGAGACTTTCCCAGCATTATATAAAAAAAAAAAAAAATCAAGACACTGGGATATATGCTAAATTCACCAATGCTATTATGTGAGAGTGATAAAGAATCAGAAAAGCAATCTTTTTTTCTCCTTTTTCTTCTTTATGTTGAACAAGAAACTTTAACAAAGTGGAAAAATTTACTTAACTGGAAGTCTTTTCTGAGTGTCTGCCTAGATCAGATTTGTACCTCTCCTGGTCCCTTTAGCTTCCTGCTGCTGACTCAGTGAAGACATGTAAAATTACAAGGGAGGGCAAGCAAGGACACCCCGCTGAATCCTGCAGCAAATAATTTTGCTGCTCATTGCAGGGCTGCAACATATGGGTTATTAGCAGTCTGGTTGTTGCTTCTGCTTGTATTTCTGATGCTGCAGCCAGAGCTGGTATACTGGTGGGAGAAGCAACCCTTTACTCCTCTATAGAATCGTTTAGATTGGAAAAGCCCTTTAAGATCATCAAGTCCAACCATTACCCTAACCCCGCCATCCCACCACTAAACCATGTCCCTAAGCACCTCGTCTGTCCGGCTTTTAAATAACCCCAGGGATGGGGACTCAAACCCTTCCCTGGGCAGCCCCTTCCAGTGCTCGACAGCCCTTTAATTGAAAAAATTTTTCCTAATGTCCAACCTATACCTGCCGTGGTGCAAGCAGCACTAGCAACTGCAGTCTGGTTTTGCTGATGGCCCACTCCACCCAGAGACAGTCTATTCACATCAAGCCTTGCTTATTGGTTTTTTGGAGCTTTATAGGCAGTGGATGAACTGAAGGTTACACTTGACACAGTGCAAGGAGCACAAAAACACATGGGGCCATCATTTTCTCTATGGTGGCAGGAATTGCTTCACCTCGGTTATTCCTCTCCCAGTCTCACTTGGAAAGTTACTATTTCTTGTCTGTCTTCCCCTATGGGCTGTGGCTCTGGTTGCCTGTCCAGGGCTCTATTGTGTTTGAGACATGACAGTCTTGAGGACAAAGAGGCCGAGGTGCAGAAACAGCTCTTGAAAGCACAGATGACCTGACTAGAGAAAGAAGGAAACCATGCTTGGTTAGTAATGAATACTTGGCTTTTTAAATAATTTCTTTTTAAGGAAAAACACTTCTGAGTCAAATTTCTGATCAAACTGCATGTGTGTGGATTCCATGATAATCTTGTGGAATCAAATCTTTCTGTTTTTCTTGTTTCCTCCTGTAACGAGAAAAAATAGGCTTTGAACAAAACCACCTTAGTTTGAGGAGTCCTTCCTTTCACCAGTCAAAGCAAGCATGTGGACTCAAAGGCTGTTGCTGTGCAGGTACCTCAGGATTTCTTGGGAAACCTGAAATTGTGGCAAAGTGCTCTTTTTACCATCACAAATGGCAAACTCTGCTTAGATTATCCGAAGGTCTGCAGGTGTTGAATTTCTCAGATAAAGTGGGGCCCAGCTGCAAGAACCAGGACTCCTTTGATTTTTACGCTGAGGATATCCAAACCACAGAGGTGCCACAAGCATGGGTTGAGATGAATAAAAGCTCACACCTTGAGAGTGGGCAGAATATCAGTTCCTTTGTGCGGACTGAGAACATTTGGAGATCGGTGTCTCTTGGCGGTTACCGCAGTGTTTCACTGTGAATTCAGTAGCCAATAGACAGACACTGGCGATGTCTCTTTGCAGAGCTGTTTTGTTTGCTGCCTTAGGCTGGAGAAAGTTGTGTGAGTGATGTGACCTTTTAGAAAGGCGTGTGACATCCTTCTCTGAGGGGTGGATGGTGCTACAGTTGGGCTATAAGAGGGTTTATGGCTGAATATTTGAGAAATATAATAAGTAATTCTTTATATTGCTGCCAATGCATCCTTCAGTTTTATGAACCAAGTATCTGCAAACAACTCTTCAAGGCTTTTGTGTGGGAAACTGGAAGCATCACTGTGGAATTGTGCCATATATTTAAAGCAATGACACGATAGCTTAAAATATGCACTCTCTTGACAGAGGGGAGAAAATATTAATCAGTCTTAGTTTAGCAAGAAACTAAAAAACATAGGAATACGTGTTTCCCACAACCCAAACAGTCTTTTGGTAATTCAGCACCAACTTTTGTATCAAGAGAAAACCCACATGTCTAAATAGACTCAGTGTGTACTGACTGTAGTATAAAGCCTCAGACTTTCAACACAGAGTATGTTTTGATTTTTAGAAGAGGATGCAATGTTTCAGTGAGTAAGATCTATTTGTGACTTGATGCACTTTATTAAAATTAATCTTTCAATTGTGTTAAATTATGCACTATCACTGCATGTCATGAAATACAAAAATGACAACAATAATAAAAAGCATGGATGAAATAATCTGCACAGAATGCTCAAATTCCAAAGCAAAATTCTGAAATTAAAAAAAAAAAGAAAAATAGACTTATTTCCAAGTATGTTTTCTTTAAGACCTTTCAGCCTTATGAAAATATTGAAGATTATTGAAGATTTTTTACTTTTATGCAAGATACTTGTCTTTAAGAAAAAAATGGGGGGGTGTGTGTGACAATTTTTCAAGTCTGATTTGGATAGAGGTTAAGCCTCACAGCTTGTAAACCTGCAACAGGGCTTAAAAAGCTAGTTGTATGGAGGGGACAACAAATCAGTGGCATTGCTGGCTGGAAGAAATAATTGCGATGACTTACAGGTTTTTCTTGCTTCTGAACTGTGACCCGCTTTTAAACTGGTCATTTTTTGCTCATCCCTATTGAAGCTATGCATTAACTAGAAGCTAGTGTAGACACCACTACAGGCTCCCTACTGTGTCACTTGTTTGACTTCCTTGAGCTACTCTAGGGATATCCAGCAGATTTGATCTTCTGTCTGATCATGCTTTTGCTAAAAACAAGAGATTTGTGATCGAATAGGGGAATAATGTTCCAATTTTCTATAGTACACCCTCATTTTCGGCCTGCTCTGTGTGCAGTGTAGCCCTTCATGATCCCCAAGCATCCCTTTTGACAAACTGTCCTTAGGGGACTGTAGGTCTGTAGCAAGCTGGGTACCTTCCAGAGATATAGCTGAGGATAAATTCAGGTCAGTGCAGTTTACTTCTAATTCTGGCAGTACAGCATTCTGCTCTTTCTTTAGTCACAAAATGAATGTGTTGCCCCAAATTTCAGTTTATTGTTGTACTCACTGGCAATTCCTCAGGAGCTGAGATTTGCTTTTAGTGTGAGGATTGCCAGGTGGTGAGCTCCCTTGCATGCAAGAGGGTAAAAATCTTTTCTTCATCCCCAGTTTATCAGCCATTCATGGTATTAAGACCATGGTCTTGGTAGTAAGATTGGCTTCATGAAGACATAATCCCATCAGCATCTTCAGTAGTCCAATAATCAGAGTATAAAGAGCAGTGGTAATCCTTTCAGCATAACTGCATTAGCCTTTGGGACCATATAGTGGTTGCTCACAGGTATTTGAGTTGTTTCTACAGTTACCTAAGAAAACAGAAATTTGCACTGGATGCAAGAAGAAGGGACTAAATACAACAGCAGCACAATGCTGCTTTTGAAAGCATAGTAGAATAAACTCTAAATCCTGTCCAGCTCACAAGGACAACAGGCGTATGTGGCGTTGCCTTTAAAAGCAGCACCTCCTATCCCCACGCAGAGGCTGTGAAAAACACACCCTGATCCATCTTCAGCAAATTCGGTGAAAATGTCTCGATGTTGTATCTGAATCGCGTAACAAAATAAGCAGCTGCTCCATACCGACTTGAATTGTTACAGTGCGTTAAATCAGTGCAAACCCTTATTTGCCCTGACTGGGTGAGATTATTACAGGTACCCCAAAGTCTGGCTCCCAGGGAGTTGTTCCAGATCCACTGAAATCATATCCAGTGTATTGATGGGAGTTACGAAACAACCCGAGTTCAATGTAGAGAAAGCTCCCTTGATATATTAATGTCACTAGTTACATATGACACTAGTGTTTATGATTGGTTTTCCTGGTAAGTTGTATTTTCCGTTAACTCTGGCTTGGTGGAGCTGTCTCATGGGCTTCCAGTTGTTGCAGCATCGAGAGTCAGCCTTTGGCAGCTTCAGCCTCAAGTGCTCTCCATCTTTTTACTTAACTTCAATTCACATGCCATGTATCTTCCACCTTAATTCTTGCACCCTACACAGGACTTTGGTACAGCATTCATCGCCATCCCTGCCTGGCACTGGGCAGCTGGGTTTGCGACCAGCTCAGGTGATCCTGTGTAGGTGGAGTTCTGACAGCATACCCAGAAATGTATTTATACTTTACGAGTTTGACAGAAATGTCAAAACTGATGATGTGCTGTTGCAGGTGTGATTTGTCTCTGTGCCCTTGTTCCAGTTAGGAGACTCTTGCCAAAGACTGGTCTGACTGTGCAGAGCTGGGAGGGAGCAGGTCACTGCCATCCCCACCAGGAGGGCTCCTGCCTGGTTAACCCCACCGCTCTGTTCTGGGAAAGCATGGTGGTGTGTGGAGAGAACCTGCTTTGCACAGCGAGGCTCACTGGGGATGTTCTGAAGAGGAAGGAAAGCTTTTTAACCTCTGTGGAAGGGACTACGATGGGCAGTTGAAATCAAATGAGCTGAAGCCTTTCGGAAAAGGATACATCAAATGAATAAAGGCATCTGTTGCAACAGATTACTTACACTTATTAACCACAGCCTTGATTTGTATATTTTGCATGTGCGCTATGACTCATTGCAATGCGAATGACTGTGTGGGGTTACCGGGGGGGCATCAGGCAGCTGCTCCTTTCCCCTCACCCCTGCCCTCGCAGCCTTCCCAAGTGGGCATCCCCCTGCATGCACCGAGGGGCGCTTGGCCGCATCTCTGCGTGCACTTGGTAGATGTGAGCCCCTTCAGCAATACTTTAACTGTGCTCACAGCTGTGCACACAAATGGCGTTATTTGCTGGTTACCGTCAGAGCTTTGCATTTTCCATTACTTTAATATTCACAGGCAGGAGACAAAAAGGCATGGTGAGGCAGCACCTATATATTTCAGATTTTTCACCTCAAATACATGACTGATTTACAAAGGTATGATAGGCACAAACAAGAATGGAAAATTAAAAATGTCACAAAAGGAGGCTTAGAAGAAAACGAATCACAGCTTGGCTGTGTTTAGCAGATATAGAAGATATGAAAGGGGAAAGCCAGGTGTAGGAAGAATTTCAAACACGTGCACATCTCTTTGCAAAGGGTGGCCCAGAATGACAAGTGTTAAGGCTGTAAAAATCTTTGGGGCAGAAGATGTCTCTGACCCCACGCAGGAGGCCTGGCACCTTCACGTGTTACTGTCTGAATGCCCAACAGCAAAATAAAACACCCACACCTAGCACCAGATTATCTAGAAAGGTTATAAAGTCAGAAACTAAAATCTTGTAAAAAAGAAAAACCAAAAAAACCCAAAGTGGCTGTAAGTGGCAGCCGTTAGGTGGGAAATGCATTTGCAGCCCCAACTCCTCCTCACTGAGAAGAGAGCTTTGAAAAATTTGTGCTTAATTCATTCTGAGCAAGTGAAATTCTGGCCCTGAGCTTTTCTTCGTAGGGCCTCCGAAGAGCTGGATTTCACAGCAGTATATTCATTTAAGTCAGCTAGAAGCAATTTTAAAAATTAAACGTTCAAAGATTTCAATTATTAAAAAAAATACCCTTGCTTGCTAGTCAAGCTCCATCTCTTAAATCACATTTATTTTAATTAGGCTGCAACACTGGCTGGCCTACCTGTTGTTAGCCTAAGCATTTTTTGACTTGGCTTGTTTTTGAAACTGTTGAGCAGTGGGTGATTTAAAAATTTATCAGCATAAATATTATTATAGAATATTAATATTAATGGTTTTACATTTAATTGCATGAGACTACAAATTACTTTTTCCAGCAGAAAGCCATTTAATTGCCAGCCTGCTGATTCTGTTGCATGAGTACAGTTTAATCTAAGGCTTGCTTAGCGTTTTTTTGGTATAGAGATTCTGCTATTTGAAGTATTTTGGCTTGTCAATTTATATATTATTGGAGGATACACATCTGTGTGCCTGTCTGGTTCTATTTTCTATTAATTTTAGGATTTTGTAATGCAGATAAATCAGATTATCATGACAGCAGAAGAATAATATGGTCAGCTGGAGCCAGGTCCATTGTAGATGATGCTAATGTGAGCTCTGCCAATGTTTGCTAGTCTCATCCCCAGCGTTTCTGCCACTGTGGGCTTGAGCTTCTGCTGACCAGCACCTGCCAACCTTCCTCGTTCATCTCAAATCATGTGGGGTTTCAGTGATGTGGAAAAGCATCCTTAGAGACTAGGATAAGAGTATCGGACTTATTTCACTTGTTTATTCAGCTTTCCATAATTAAGAATCTTGGCCTTAAAATATTACATGCAGCAGATGCTGTTCAAACAAAATAAAACCATATCCAAATAGTCAGAAGTCTCAGCTGATGTACTCGCCTGCTGAAGGCCGGGCAGCCAAACGCCTGGTACCTCTCTGCTGCTTCTCTTCAGCACTCGCTGCACGTTGTGCTGAATTGGGATTCATCTGTGTGTCCAATAAACATAAAGAAAAGTAAGGAAATTATATAGGGGAAGGCAAGGTAGAAAGGCATTTTGTTGTTCTGGCACTGTCATGGTGTCTTTCCCTCTGCTCAGTAACCTGATGATGTGGTTAGATAAGGAAAAGCTGATTCTCTGCACAGGAACTTGCCAGGGCTGTAGGAGATCTGCTTCGATTCAGGTTTCCTCTCTGTCCCTGGGCGAGTCACTTAATCCCTCAGCTTGACTATTTTTTTTTGGATGGAAATAGACAAGCTAGATGTTTCCATGCATCACAAGAAACTGAATTTAAAATTGAAGATGTTCAAATAAGCCTTGTCTAAAGCTAATGCATTACAGATAAAAACCAACTAATAAATAATAATTTAAAAAAATCCATCACATTAAGTGAATTTGAATCATATTTTGATTTTTGCATTTACTTTCTGTGAAATGAACCGATTAGTGTTGGCGATTTTTCAGATAAGTTTCTCCTGAAGAGGTAAGGCTGGCATAAATTTTAAAAAAGATTATTAATGGGAAGCACCTGAATCAAAATGATTCCTGTCAAATCTGTATCTCACGATCCTTTCCTAGCATTGATGAAATTTGTGCTGCGGTCGTGTAAGTAGCACTTTGTGCTAGAGCATGATGAACCAGAGGTAACCTCAAATACTGTTGAAGATGCTGTCACGCAATAACTTCTGTATTGCCTAGCCTCCTGCCAAGAGACAGCTCGATAATTAACACGCTCTTTTCTGAATGCTGGCATAGGACTTTCCCCAAATTATGTCTCCTTGACTCTATAAAATCAACAAATATCTGAGGAATATAATAGTATGTCCAGGGAGATTTTATAGCATGAATTCTGAAGAGCTTCTCTAAAACAACAGTAGGGACATCTGTAAAGCTTTATAGCTTTCTTTCAGCTTTCCTTAGATAGCTTTATTGTTTGATGCTGATGGGCCCCGAAAAGATTCAATGTGAGGTGTTGCAGAGATTAATGCCTGCAAATCCCAAACCCAATGAGATGGATCTTCCTGTCATCAGGTAACAACACAGCAGATGATACTTCTCCCCAGTACTTCGCACAGGACTTTGCTTTGGCTGTTGTGTTTCTGTGATGGATTTCCCTGAAAGCTTTAGGTTTCTATATCTACATGAATAAACTGAGCACCATGTACACATTAAACTCTTCCATTCTGGGAAGCACTGTGAGTACTGTAAACAGACTGGCTGCTGATTCGAGCACGTGCAACGCACCCATCTGCCTCCTGGAAGCATCAGACCTCCTGTGCCACACATGTGTAGAAAATCTGCAGCTTTCGAGACAATTTAGTATGTGAATGTTCTTCTGCTGGTCTGTATCTGTAGAAATATTTGGGATTTAAAGACACTCAGCTGCCTGGTCAGAAGTCCTGTGCATTAGCTTCTGCTAGCTTTCCAGATACCCTGAACACATGAATGCATGGGGGTCTTCCCCTTCCCCACCAAGGGGAATGTGATTTCAAGGCAGAAGATGCCATTCCTGAGGGGAATATGAATTTACAGCAGCATTCTTAATATTGGCAGAAGCTGTTTTTCTTATGATGTTGGAAAAAAGGGGAAAGAATGTAAGCCCCTAAAGGTGGTTTTGCATTTAGTATCAGTGGGAGAAGGATGTGGTCACCTGTGATGTTTTTGTTCTGCATCTCAGCAAATGCAATGCTTATTCCTTACAGGCAAGCACAGTTAATAGGATATGGTGTGGGACCTAATACATCACGCTGATTTATCTCCTCCCATGACCCTCTGTAGTCTTCTATACTACGAATGTACAAGACTGGATGTAGTCCCATTTGTATTTTAATTGGCAGACTGCCTCTGAAAAGCATGACACTTGTTGTCACTCAAGATGGAATATGTGTACGACTGATTAATACACGTTTTCTTTTGGGAGAAGTTTGAACCTTTGTAACTGTAGGGAGTGAGAAAATTAAAATATGGTAAATAAGTCCTAGCTGGGAAATATTAGCATAACAGCAACATTTTCTCATGCCAGTAAAATGAGCTGGTTCTTTTAAAAACTGCCTATATATGCCATGATTTTCTTACAAAATTCTCAATTATACAGAATGTCCACTGTTACTCTGTTCTCATGTGCTCATGATACTCTGTTTGAAATTTTTTTCAGGTGTAGAGTAATGAGTATGGATGCATTGTGTTTGTCTCCCTAATCGTATTTGTGCAGTTCAAGTAAAAAAAGTTCTGCAGTCCTTCAGAAGCAATGGTGTCTCTTGGTTTATAACATTGCCTCTTTTGGTCATTTACCCTGATTTTGTAAAATGGCCAAGAACATTAGGAAAAAAAAACACCCCACCATCCAACAAAAAATCCAACAACATTTTGTGTACTGAATATGTACGCTACCACCCCCCATTTAAACCCAAGAATTTTTTTCACAGACTTGGTTTCTTTTTAAATCAGAAGTTACTTTTTCTCTTCCTGGAGTTTTGATGTTGGCCATTTGCAAAATTCCTAATTTCAGTCTTTGCTAGATGTAAATCTCCCTTCCCTCAACTTACGACTGCAGTGCAATGTTCTGGTGCAACTGCCAGGTTATTGCAGAAGTTGAGGGAAGAAAGTAAAGTTCTTTGCAAGACTTAGTAGAAACTTTTATAATGCACTGTAGTCATTGTCTACTTTGTTGTGTAACGTTTTACAGCCACAAAGACCTGAGATGCCAACATGGCACTTCACCAATCTCTGGAAAATCCCCTACCCTGGGAGATCTTCCACTGACCGGCAGACAATTAGTATTTTCAGAAGGCTGCTGATTTGTTAAAGCTGTTTAACAAACGTTGAAGTGTGTGCTTTGCAATAATAAAAAGTTCAGTCTGCTTGGCAATATTCAAGATTTTTCCATTTAAAATAACATGAATGGCAATTTCTAGTTATTGAAGAAGAGTGGTGAAAGATTTGTAAAGGACTGGTTTAGTGTGGAAAACGGAGCTGGGTTTTTTCGGTCTTTTTTTCAAAAGCGCAGATTATCTCACCTTTGGCTTTTGGGGGTATTGGTATACCAGATACAAAAGTGCTTTTCGAAATCCTGCTAAACGCTTACCTAATCTTTGGGTTTAGGCATCATTGTAAGTCTGGACATCGGTTTGAATCTTTTGTGTAAGTGGAACCACTGTTACTCAGCAAATGGAACAGCAGATGGAAATCTAAAGTTATACATTTCTGCTGCCAAGCATTGACTTAGGCATTGTTTGAAGGTCACTGTTTTGTACGGGATGAAGCTGGGTGAACTTCTGCTGGTCTTGTGGCTGATGAATTTGCTCTTGTTCCACCCCTGCCCCTTTTTTGATCTTCACTAGAAGCCTGACTCTCTTTTAGCGAACACAAAGGCTAGTTTTGACCCTTTAAACATAAGTGTAGTTAGTGTGTGTGTTCATAGGTAGTTTGCTAATATTATTTGTTGATTTTAAAAATAAGAAAAGCAAACAAAGTTGTATTTGTAAGGGTGCAGTATAAAGGGAAGCTTTTCTTAGGCGTTTCTGTCCTTGCAGGTACTCCCTTATTTCCAGTCCATATACTCTGATGCTTCTCCCATAACTGTCCCTGTTCTTTCAAGTCCCAAGAACTTTCCTTCTGCTGGCTTTGCTGCCATCAGTCTGACTCTGTAGCTTAGCTGTGTTCAAGAATGACTGCTCTAGAGGACTGCTGGTTATGCACAACCAGTTTATATAGATGAAAATATAATTTAATCATCCTGAACTCACTTTATGGTACAAAGACACCTCTAAGCCGCAACTCTCCTCCAAGTTGCTGCCTGTTGAAACCAGGAAGGTGTTAGGGGAAAAAAAAAAAAAATACTGCTGCCCTTTCAGACTCACAAATACAACAGAAGAGTCAGGGCATTTACCTTCTCTACAGCTGTATACACATTACTGTAGGGATTGCCCAGACAGTGTAGAGCTACATAGCTGTAACTCCACTCATAATATAGGAAGCACCATTTTATTTCTCCTCGTACTCTTCTTTAGCTGAATACAGACAAGGCATAATTTAAGTACAAATTAAGATCTTGCTTTTTTTAGATTAAAGGGGATTTTGCTGTAAATCAGATCACAGGTCCCTAGAAAGATCAGCCTGCTGAAGATTAATCTAGGCACTGTGGTGGTGCACTAGTACTGTGTGATCAATTGGACTCCGCTGTACAGAGGCAGAATTGTCTCTCTGTTCCTATCTATTGCTAATAAATACAAGAATGACTGCAGGCTCCAGTCATTCTTGTGTCGGAAGAAATGGAAATTTTGCCGGTTGAAATTCACAGACTTTTCATCCTAGAGGATTTATTACCTTTTTCCATTCTCTCTGGTAATAACAGGAGAAATAATAAATGTTCTGTAGCTGAAAAGGTAAGATTTTTGAACACTGGATGCATCTGTTCTAGATAAGCCATTTATCCCAAACTCTGCATATAAAAGCAAAGGAGAGCAAGTAATCCCTCACCTCCTGGAATCCCAGGATATTATCTTGTTGGGGTTTTGCTTCTATGTGCTAGGCTTTTTAAATTATCTGTCAAATCTAGATTTGCATGTCACTTTTTCCAGCCAAGTGTTAACATGACTTTGCCAAGTGGGATTTCCGTTGCTAGCAGTCTTACGAGCTTTATTACATTAAACACAAATTGCAGTCCTTCTAAGTTATGAAAAAATAACATGGGTACTCTTTGTCTTTTTAAAGGAGTAACTGGGTGACCTCTTACAGAGTATTGGTGAGCAATGACAGTCATGCATGGACTGCTGTCAGGAATGAATCTGGAGATGTGGTGAGTATCATGAAACAGCTGTTTTATGAAGAAGAGCAGAGGTGGGAAAGTGGGGGCTGTCCACATGGAGTCTTGATTTGCCAGACTAGTCAGCGTAAGACTGCAAGGCAATATCTCTCAGTGACCCCACCAATTTTAAGAGCTAATCACATAATACAGGGAGGGACACAGAATATCCTATATGGGAAGTCTGCATGTGTTTACCTATGGATGTGAATGCCACCCTGGTGGTGTTCTTGCCTATGATGAGATATGTTTCTTGTTGCATGGTCTGTGCAATGGTTAGCATCAGTCTGTTGATCGCTGAGAACATCTCATGCCCATGAGGTGCCTATAGCCAGGGAGAGGGTGTGGAGCTCTGGCTCCATTGGCCCTCTGAGGGGCGCAGGGGGATTGTGCTCTTTGAAGAACAGTTCTGGCATCAGCCACCATCAGCCTGGGGCTGTACCGTGTGACTTTGTACCACATGACTTTATTTGCTTCTATTACCAAAAGTGCTAAAAGACTTTTTGAAGAAATGATCTTGCCATTTTCCTATGTTTGACCTACGTAGATTTTTGAAGGAAACAGTGAGAAAGAGATCCCAGTTCTCAGTATGTTGCCGGTGCCTCTGGTTGCACGTTATATCCGTATAAACCCTCGGTCCTGGTTTGAAGAAGGTAGCATCTGTATGAGACTGGAAATCTTAGGGTGTCCTTTGCCAGGTAAGTGTTTTTATCAACTGACGTTGACATGGTTGCCTGTTGCAAGACTCAGAAATTTTATTTCCTTTGGATATCTTTGCTTTTGATATAATACCTGTCTTTAGTGAGTAGAGTTATGCAAAAAGAAAGAAGAGAATCTGTCCGGGTACACAGAGAGTATCAGGGTAACTCTTCAAATGCAACTGCATAGTATCTATAAGTGGCTTTATTAATAAAACAAGATTGCATGGATGATCTAACAAGATTTTCTCTGTTGTTTGTGCTGAAGTGCAGTGCAATTAATCTTACTGAGTGCACACATACTAGGGAGGTAATAAGATTATATATCAGGACAGTCACTTGCAGAAGTCTTAAGCTTCTAAGGCAAGAAAGAACCATTATAATTATGTAGTTTGATTTTTTTTTTTTTTTTATTATTTCATTGTACAGGCCATAGGACTTCCCTGAATTAATTTGAAGGCAAATACTGTGACTGAACTAATGCTTATCTTGCAAGGGGGAGGGAGGAGAGCTGGGGGTGTAAAGAATTTCTAGCAAATGTCAAGTGTTATCAAATCCTATCTTGGTAAAGACTGTGGAAAAGACACAACCTGATGTTTAGCACAAGTTTCAGGTGTCAGCTGTTTCTCTGATCATATGAGTGCAAAATACAATTAGGGTTTTGCTAAACAGTGTATACAAAGTGAAACCTTATACAAGGTCACTTAAAAAAAAAAAGCATTCAATACTGCAAGCTACAGCAAAGCCATGTTTCTTTTAACCACATTGCAAATAGTCGCATGGTGAATTTGTGTCTTTGTCTGTGTGTATCTAAATATTTGAACTGTTCAAACCTTTTCTAAGCTGCCCACTAATCATTCCATGTCTCTCATCTGCTTTTTTTTTTTCCTCTTTGATCTTAAATTCTGGCACCATGGGGATAGTGTGCTCTTTTTTTTTTTTTTTTTTTTTTCAGGGGGCTATGAATAGTGTTTTCAGAAATACTAGAGCCAGAAAGAGAACTGCCTTTCCAGAGCCTATCATTACTGCTTTAACTGTGCCCGCTGCTGTTCAGAGACTTGCTGCCTCCAATCCCACTGTTGATGTAGGGTCTTCACATTGCAAGCAGAGGTAGCCTGATTTTTGTCCTTTAGGTGTTTAAATATTCATGGGGAAAAAAAAAAGAACAACAAAAAACCAAAAATAAACAATCTGGGGCACGGAAGGGATAATTCTCTGACAAGGAGAAGTATGAGGCAAATATTGTCATAAGCCTTCGTCTGTAGGTGTATTGCCATGAAGCAGTGAAAGTTAGCAGCACTCAGACAACTGCTTTTCTGGGGGTAACAAACACATCCTGGACTGGAATGGCAGTGACTAAGGGTGTCCCGTGTATGTGAATATTCATGTTTTCAATAGGATTCTGGTTTATTTCAACCGTGGGTTTAGAAAACTCCAGCTCTCTGGGTTTCTTGTTTCCCACTGTACCTTTTACCCTGGAGGGGCAATTCCAGAGCCAGAATTTCCCCTCAGCTCCTGAAAGGGCTATCGAAGAGCAGTGATCCATCCCAAATTCCTATGCAGGTTTGCAGAGGATCCACTTTCTATGACACAGGGTGTGAGGCTGAAGGAAAAGCATACCTTTCATCAGCACCATGACTTTACTGGCATGCAGGACACGCGTGGAGGTCCCCAGGGACTGGCAGAGATGATACCCAAACCATTTTGGAGACC
>NW_009260063.1:1098791-1099802 GCF_000687185.1 Egretta garzetta
AAGAAGAGCAAAAATGTTGTTATTTGGAAAGGTGATTTTTATTAAGTGCAGCAGCTATTTGCACCAGGTTTTTATTGGATATACACCCAAATGGGTCCACATACTGCTCTGCAGTGTTAGCTTTGGTCACCCTTCGGCATCACGGGGCTGTGTCAGTGGGTGATGGTGCTATGGAGGTAAGAACATACCTGCACTGCTGCAATGAGTGCTGTCACAGCTTGTTGCAGATCTTGGATTGGCATAGAAACAGCATCAGTGCTTCTTCATGGTAGTCATTTATTGAGTTAATTGCCTGCAGTGGCTGATTCAGTTTATTCTGGAAAGAAAATACCAGAATCATTCATTGAGCAACACAATGGGAGTGGGGTGGTTTATTCAAAATATAATTGGACTGAAAGAACTAATAGGTTTTGATAAGCTGCTGACCCATCTTTTTTGCTCAGAAAGAACTGACATTTCTTTCTTCTCGCTCATTTTATTCATCGCACGCAAGGCACTCGAAACAAAGCTGTTCCCCAGGTTTCATAAGCCTTTCCACGCACATTTTTTTCCTGTAGGACATGACTTATTTTCTGCAGTTCCCTGTAACTGGACTCCTCACCCTGTATTGGTGTCATCTTACCCATTCCTAGTTAGATAACCAACTGGTTTGGCCGTGGGTCCAGCATCTTTGATAGTGCTGCTCTAACGTCCTGTACTGGCTGTGTTCTTTTCTGACAGAGGTTTTCTCCATAAAAACTGAGCAAGTCTCCTAAATTCATCAAAATCAGGAGGTGGAGTTCTGTCAGTTCACACTCCTCTATCCTTTCCAAAGCCCAAAGACCCATGAAAGAAGTTATGTGATGCTCAGTTTCCTTAATATTTGGTGTGCTTTTGACTACATTTGCACCCTGAGTGTGAACATACATGAAATCAAGATGTCAGGAGGAGCAGTTTGGTCATGTTTTAGAGCTCCCATACACCGTGTCCTCCTGAGGCAATCACAGTGCACGAGCAGATGAGGTGTAGGGA
>NW_009260063.1:1100914-1104043 GCF_000687185.1 Egretta garzetta
ACTCCAAGAAAAAAAAGTGGGGCTGAAGGGAAGTAAGTAATTTTTCATGAATGTGAATTTCTTTTCATGTTTTTTTTTTAAACTTGTAATGTTAGGCTTTGTGTCTCTATTAATCCCTGAATAAATTAAGCTATTTGCATTTAGTCTGTAGTCTACATCAGCTTTCCATCATGTAGTCTCACAAGGGAAAGTAAGAAAGGAATATCAGATAAAGAAGAAACCTGAATAAGATATTAATGTTCTAGGAAAGCTTGTTAGCACTTGCAGAATGTGATGGAAATGGTTAAAGACAGCTAGGACCCATTCCTGTGGGTAGGGCTCTGTTAATGAAACCTGCTGCATTTGCTAGGTGCACTAAAAGTCAGAGAAATCACGAGAAAACAGTATTTAGATAATTGGAACAGAGAAGTTGCTGATTATCTAATCGGTATTATTTAAGATGATTGTAGTTTTTATCAGTGAAATGCTTATCTATTGTTCATAACATACACTTTTGGTGTGTTGTAGGCTAGTTTTGACAAACAGTCTTTTCTAGACCATTACAGTAGCCCTACAAAAAAAGCTGTGTTATCCAACTGTGTCAGTACCGTCTTTCAGGAAACAGAAGTGATTTGCTGCTTCACCAAGGGAAAAACATTCAGCTGTGGAGGAGAGATGCCAGCAAATCCTACCTATAGCAGAGGATCAGTGCTGCCATTCCTCACTGGGGAAAAAGAGGACAAAAGCACCAGCATTTAATTCCCTCTCCAGTTTCCAAAGATGTTAGTATTTACATAGATGTAGACTGACACGCACAATCTTTTGCAGTTGCCTCAGAGGGATGGATGTACTTTCCTTGCCTGTTCTTTCTCAAACCTAAGGAAAATCAAAAAGAAACTGCATATGATCAAAAGTACCCAGAGATAGGAGAGAGAATATTAGCTGAGCTCTTCATGCATTTATTTATACTGTAGAGTATTCAAGGCAATAGGCAATTATTTTAATGGAATAAATTTGTGATTAAATTAAATTTTTAATAATTCTGATACAGAAAACTATCACTGGTATCATGATTATGCCATCACTTTCAACCCAGGATAAAGGATGAACTGCTCGGTAATGGAGTACTGTGTTTTGCAGTGGAGGCACCATTCAGCCCTATTTTTTTTGCTTGTCTCTTCCTGCCAGTCACCTGGTTAAGTCGAGGAGTGTGCTCATTTTGTATAAAACTGTGGCTTTCTACAACTCTCTTTGGCTATAAGAGATTGTCTATACAGCAATACTAAATTCAGTGAGCTGCCTGTGAGAGTGAATTTTGGCTTCGAGTGACAGTCTGTCCTTGTGTTCTGCTTTTATCATTGCAAAGCTAAAATTTAATCTTGGGCAATTTAAAAGTTTTTGGGGAGTTTCCCTGAGTAAAAATGAGACCAAACTCAATAATTCTCCTGGGAAAGGCCAGTGTAACCTGTTTCTCCATACTCATCAAGACAGATGTGTAACATCCCCCAGCAATGCAGTGGGTGTTATTAAAAGGTTTTCTTTCATATTTTATTTGTAAACTGAAGTGTATACTATTCTGAAGAAGTATTAACAATCCTCAGAATTACCAGTAATATCAGAATCAAACTGTAGGAAATCATTAGATAGATCAAATGTTGGTAGAAAACCTTCAAGAAGCAACTACTGCAGGTTAAGAATTTGGGTTTTCTCTTACCATTATTACCATTCATTATGCTTAACTGGAATTAGTTTTTTGGCGTTTGACTATACATCAACATATATAGAAAAGAATCCATCTATAGTTGAAGAATATAATTTCATTGCTGATTTAATGTGTGATGTTAATGCTCAGGACTGTCATGAAACAGACCATGTGGAAAAAAACTTACCATTATCTGATATGTCTGCCAGCAGATTTTTTCAGGATTACACGTATGCTGTCTGTGACATGTTCAGTTTTGTAAAGACAGGTAAAATTCAGTTATATTACACAGAAATGAAAAAAAACAGTCATTTGCAAAATGGCACATTGAGGTTTTTAAGGCCATCTAAAGGATTTAGACTTGAATATTCCTTTTATTAAAAACTTATCTAAATCACCTGGATTAACTTCATTCTCTTGTCCATTTGGAGCACTGTATGAGCACCACTTCTGAGCCCACAAACTCCATCAGTACGATACCAGCCAACTCACTGTAGACTTCCATGAGAACGAAGCATACAAACAAATCATGTTGGGAATGGATGGAAGTTTCACTCACTAAATGAGAGCATTTTGTCTATGTTTTTTGTGAGCGTTGATTTCATCTTCAAGTCATGGCAAAGTTCACTTCGTACCTTTCCAGTGCCAGTTAAAAGAATCGAAAACCAGAGGAGGAGAAAAAGGCAACGCATGTTGTTAGCATAATACTGGAAACCCACGGGGAGCGTCAGGACTCCATTGCTTGAGGTGCCATGTAGGGCTGGAATATAACAACAAATCCCTTCTATATGTCAACTGCTGCGCAATCAGTCCTCTCTGGTGCTTTTTATGGGCAGTCCCCAAAGCTCTCGTGCTGGAAAGTAGTTGGGCATTTTAGAGCTTCCTGCTCACTTGTCCATCTTTACAAAGGACAGAAGTACAAAGGGTGGTGAAACACTGCAATGGGTTGCCCAGAGAGGGGGTGGAGGCCCCATCCCTGGGAACGTTCCAGGCCAGGTTGGACGGGGCTGTGAGCAACCTGATGTGGTTCAAGGTGTCCCTGCTCCTGCAGGGGGGTTGGGCTGGGTGACCTCTGGGGGTCCCTTCCTACCCAAAACATTCTATGATTCTATACAGGTTACGAGCTACCTTTACCTGCAAAATTAATTAATTCTACTGGTAATGTAAAGATAGACTAGTGGTAGAAAAAGCCAACACATTCCTCTGTATAAATGGGAGTGCCACAGTTTTGCAGGATCTTTTCTCCTTGGAAGAGAGACTATCTGAGGTAGTCCCATGAATAAATGAGTGTATTTCAATGCTAATTCTTCTGTGGTTCGAGTTTCTTAGTCTCTTATTCTCTGTTTTATTAAAGAAAATATTTTTTGCCAAAGTGGACCTAACCAGCTGTGCACAAGACTTGCATGCCTTTCTACATTTTAGCTTTTAATTTTCTAATCTGTATTCCT
>NW_009260063.1:1104057-1172587 GCF_000687185.1 Egretta garzetta
AAATCCAGGGATCCAAGCAGACTCACAGTAGAGCCTGGCAAAATAAGTGTTAATTCTCTAGGGAGCTGTCAAACTGTGTGCTGTTTCTGAGGAAGGACCAGAGATACAATCATTCTCACTGTACAATTTTTTTTAAGTTTCCACCAGCTCTACAGCATTCACAATCATTCCCATGATATTAATGTTTGATGTATGGAAAAAGTGCCAGACTTTGAAAGGAATGGGATTAAAGTATTAGGAAAAAATATCATTTGCTGTATATTTTGGCTCCTGGTGATAGAGAAAGCCTTCAACATCCTGGCAGTTTTATGATGTTTATTTTTGTATTTTTACAGCAGAAGGGTATTTTACAATGGTGAAGATATTCTGCGTGGCACTAAACACATTGTCTCTTTCTAGAAGAAGTGGTTTTCTTATGATTTCCATTTCTCAGTTATCAATATGTTAATGAATAATTTCTATGAATTAGCATGGGTTGACCATTAAGGGTTTGGCATTCCTCAGTCATCTGTAGGGTTAGGGCAGCATTGTTGTTGCCAGTGGACTTGCATCAATTTAGCCTTCAGTTAGGTAGGAATGAAGACCTAAAAATGCAGGTGGATTATGTGAAACTTGACTCTCTTGATTCTTCAAAACATTTTTTTTTTTTTAATAAGCAAAGAAATCTTATTTCCTCACCTGATTAAGCTCTAATTCAAATCCATTTCCAGGTGGTCTTTTTATAGAATAAGTTCTCACTGGGAAGGATAGACTGCATTCTGTTGAGGCAAGATTTTTGTTTTTACATTTTTCAGTCATATTTGTAGAGCAGCGTTCAACTGACTTTTCAGCATTTCTGCTGTAGATTAGGGAATGGAAGTGGAGACAAGCATGTGAATGAAGAGTAAATAGGTGGTAGAGAACATGGGTAATATTAGTGAAGCTTAATGGAACTTCCATGTTTCGTTTCATAAATAACTTAAATAGCTGAAATTTTGCTTTCCTTCCACATAAGAAAAAAACTCAAACACTCTTAGAATTTTATGGGAAGCAAAAATTTACTAATTTAGTGGTTTTAGTGTCAAACATATGAAGTTTAAAAATGTTAAGTTATAAGGTATTTTTAAGTGTTATGAGTTTTCCATAATTTCATTAAGCGTTTGTTATTTCAGGAGACTATTTGTGCAGTCTTCCTACTAATAATTACGGTTCCCCCCCAAAAAAACCATCACAACTGATAGGTGATACTGTTTTTAAAACAAAAAAAATCATCTTTCTATTCTAGAGACAGTGTCTTTTGGCTGTGTCACAGTAAGACAGGATGATATTTAGGCTTTCATATTTGGCTTTTTTCCCAGCAATTTTAAACCAAATGAAGACGATTTTGTGCAAAGCGAAACAATTTTTCATAACAGCCTGACAGCCATTGGTTTGACAAACGATTACTCAACATTCCAGGCATCCCAGATACAGCAAATTGAGGAATGTGTCCAATGTTTTCCAAATAAACTTGTTTATCTCTAAAAATAAGTCATAATAGATTAGGCTAGGAGCACGTGTATCAGGAAATACAAAGCTGAGCCCTAACAGTCTTGGCCTGTTTTTTTTTTTTTCCAGGTGAATGGTCTGGAAAATCAAGGAAACAAAGGTTTTGGTTCTATCCAATTATTCTCCTTTGATACTTCACACAAACTATAAATTATATCCATATAGAAATGAATATGCTAATTTTAAAGTAACAAAGACCTCTGACTTCCACAAAAAATGTTTAGGAAAATAATCAGGAATGTTTAGCATGCACCGTAGATCCTTTCTGTGTTTTGCAAGCAGTGCATAGACTCTGAAAATGCTCTTCAAGAAACCTGAAAGATAATTCCTTGTAATAGTAAATTAATCAAGTAGGCACAAAACATTTACTGGGGCTTTTTCCTCTCATGTGGGTTTTTTCCACTTTTTTATCTTGTATCTGACTCATCATTTTCCAGGGTTTTTTTTGCCCTCCTCTGTACTTTTAGGATGCCCTTCTGCTTTTCTGTTGAAGTTCCGTTGTTCATGCAGAGTAGCAGCCCAGCAAGCTGATGCCTGCTGCCTCCTTGCTTCTGTTTGGGTCTATATGAGCTGTTTTGTGCAGTAATTAGACATATTTCAAATTTGTTGTTTCTTTGAGTTTTGCTTTTGAAAACCTCTTTTAAGTACATATAGGACAGTGGAGTTCAGATTTCCACGTTCCTTGCATGAATTATGGCTAAAGATCTTTACGCTGGAAATTCATAAGCACATGAAATTTCTTTTGTTTCTTTTTTCAGACCCAAATAATTATTACCACAGAAGAAATGAAATGACAACCACAGATAATCTTGACTTTAAACACCACAACTACAAGGAAATGAGGCAGGTAGGCAAAGAGGCTGGTCTGTGACCTCCCGGATATGGAGGGTGGATGGGTGCAGGCTTCTGAGCTCTTATGGAAACTGAAATCTACCTGTTAAAAATATTATTAAACAGTGTCTGCAATCTCTTTAAAAAATATTTTTTTCTGTTTTAACATATTAAAAGCAACAATCTATTAAAATCCCCAAATCTTAATTTGTATAACATCTAACCTTAAACGGTGACAATACATGACAGGGGGAGGTTTTACACATAACGTGCCATCATTTTTCTTCCATGTATATTTGAGTGGTGAATGGTACAGTGGTTTCTCCTTTCAGATTTGACCCCAACATAGCCATCAGAATTCTCCTCTATTTCAGTTGTTTGGGATAATCTGAATAAAAAAATAAAGAATATCATAAAAGAATTTTTAAAATCCTGTTAGTATAATTTTAAGTCTACCAACCTTGTTAATCTTGTTCCTTTAACTTCAATCAGGCAACCTTGTTGTTATTTTTGTTGTTGTTGTTTTTAGTCTTGCTTCATATCACCACAGACACAGGTGTGGGTTGTGCTAAAGAAATATTTCTGCCTGCTTTCTTTTCAAATATAAAGATAATATATTTGGACTTGAAGTGTGTGAATCATTTGCTGTGTGCTGAATTTTCAGTGTATTTATACAGCATGAATCACCATTCATTTTTATTGAGCAATTGTGTACTGAGTCACACATTTATTTCAGTAGAGATTTCGTGCCCTATATTTCTTAGCATGAAGATTAGACAAGCAGAAACTCAATTGGCATAATTACTGTCAAGAAAAATAAAATAAAGTGTATTTTAGATCCTCATTGCAGAAAGACAGGTTGGTCAGGTTAGAAATATCTTTGGGGAAAAAATGCAGCTTTAAAGCAGAATGTTTTTCCACTTTTCATAGAGGCAGAAAATTTGCAACTGTGGCTGAGAGCTGGTCAGTTGTGAACTGCCTCTGATTGTGCTTTCCCAAGTTCTGGTTTTCTCTGTGTCAGAATACTTAATTTATTTAGAGCTTATTGGATTCTAATCGGGTTCTGCTGCTGGTAGGAAGGAGATTGTGGCAATAAGTCTTATATCCCCAAAACTGTTCTTAAAACTCAATAGTTTCTTTCCTGAGCACAAAATAGAAGAATAATTGTCAATTTCCAGAGTCAACTTATTTTTTTAAAAAATATTGTGCGTTATTTGTCAGTTTTGTTAGCTACTTCACTGCCAACCATCTTAGAAAAACACTGTTCTTCGAAGTTATTTATTATTAACACTGAAGAAGGAGGAGGAGAGAGTGTTCCCTGGGCTGTGCTTTGGAAGCGTTACATTACTTTGCAATATGTCAAGCATTTGTGAGAGGCTGGGATTTTCTCAGTGTCAGATTATTTTAACAGAACTTTCTGGTTTGGAAGATAAAATTTATAGTACCCATTTTTTTCTCTTAAAAGAGCATTCAAGATTCTTCTTTCAGTCAATGGGAACACTTGCTGTATGTTGTATGCGTAAGTCAGGATTTTCTTACAGCCCAAAATATTTACGTGATGTATTCATGCTGTATAGGAAGCCGTTAAAATAATTCATAGAATCATAGAATGTTTAGGGTTGGAAGGGACCACTAGTGGTCATCTAGTCCAACCCCCCTGCAGTGAGCAGGGACACTGCTAACTAGATCAGGTTGCTCACAGCCCCATCCAACCTGGCCTTGAATGTTCCCAGGGATGGGGCCTCCACCACCTCTCTGGGCAACCTGTTCCAGCGTTTTACCACCCTCATTGTAAAAAATTTCTTCCTTACCTCTAGCCTGAACCTACCCTGTTCTAGTTTAAAACCATTTCCCTTTGTCCTAACACAGCTGGCCCTACTAAAAAGACATTCCCCATCTTTCCTATAGGCCCCCTTCAGGTACTGGAAGGCCGCAATCAGGTCTCCCCGTAGCCTTCTTTTCTCCAGACGAACAAGCCCAACTCTCTCAGCCTGTCCTCATAGGAGAGGTGCTCCAGCCCTCGGATCATTTTTGTAGCCCTCTTCTGGACCCATTCCAACAGTTCCATGTCCTTCTTGTGCTGAGGGCTCCAGAGCTGGACGCAGTACTCCAGGTGAGGTCTCACCAGAGCAGAGTAGAGGGGCAGAATCACCTCCCTTGACCTGCTGGCCACGCTTCTCCTGATGCAGCCCAGAGTACGGTTGGCCTTCTGGGCTGCCAGCGCACATTGCCGGCTCATGTCTAGCTTTTCATCCATCAGTACCCCCAAGTCCCTCTCGGCCGGGCTGCTCTCGATCCTTTCTTCCCCCAGCCTGTATTGATACTGGGGGTGATTGATAAGATATCCTCAGAAATAGTTTGAGATGGGCATTTGAGTACAACTTTGTCTTTGAAATAGACTGAAGCAGCTAACCAGGATTATATCTTTCTTAGGAAATAGGAGTGTTAATTTTGAAATCCATCTAACTGGATGTGACTCATATCTTTGGACAAGCCAGGTGCCAAGCACCCCTGAGGTCTTGTGTTGCTCTTCATGGCCAGCTGTGTTTATGAAGCGATGTAATGATAATGCAGAAAATTGAAGACCACCGTATATGGTACCAGTTGAACAGGTTTATTTGAGGGTGAAGCAGCCAAATGTAGAAGACTAGAGGGATACCCAGCAAACATCCAAGGTTGCATGCAATGCCAGGTTGAGAGTTTCTATCTGATAGTCTCCAGGCTCAAGGAGGAGGAGGTAGTTTCTGGTTTGGCCTGCAGCAGAACAAGGAATACAGAGAAGTCCCCAGAGAATAACAAATAACCCTAACCTGAAAGGCATTGACTGAGAGGCCTTGCCTCCTCTAAGCGTAGATGGCACTTCGACCTACATTCAATACCTTTTCTGCAAAATGGAGGAATTGGACCTTCAGAGACCAGTTTTGCAGGGCTTCTTCAAAGACTGCATGCAGTCTTTTTCCAGGGCACTAATAGGGTAAATAATTGGTAGTGACAAACAAATAGGAACTGTCAAATAAGAACTGTTAGTGAATGTAATTGTGGAAGTGTTTTACAGTCCCGCTGGTTGTTAATAAAGCCCTGACTGACCGTTATCATCAATTGTCTTTGACAGTTTGTACAAAGTGCAAAGAAAACATTGTGACATTTCAGGTGACCTATTGTGCCATTTGTAAGAAATGGGTATGAGAAAAACAAATATGAAATATGTTCATTTTCAGTATTGTATTTACATATAAACACTTAACTACATTACTATATCCATACTGTTATAAAAGAGCCACAGTGAAGTTTACTACAGCGGCCCTAATTCAGGAAAGGTTCTTTGTTTGACTCAGAAAGTAATCACATGCTTGCAATTAAAGAGATGATGGGGAGTTTACTGAGGCCAATACAAATATTTCCACTGATTGTGACATACTTTGAACACAGTTCTAGGCATTCTTCTCACTAGTAATGAACTTTTAACATACTTTTAACTGCTTTCCTAAACCAGTGCTCTGGGTATCCTGTGCCTCCTGCAGTGCCAGGCACGTTAGGAAAGCTTCTGCTCTGCAGCTTGATTTCAGAGACAGCTCTGAGAAGACAGGTTCATCTTCCCTACTTCACATCCTGGGGAGCTGCATGGGTGCAGCGATACCTCAGCCAGGGGGGACTTCCCTGCAGTCTGAACAGGATGCAAAGCGAGGAACTGGTAAACACAGAGCTGAGACAGTACCATTATTTATACATTACAGAAAGCAAGTTTTAGCCTGCTAAAATAGATCTTCTTTTAATGCAATATCTGTACTCAATGGCAGAGTGAAAAAAAAAAAAAATCTCTGCTGGAGAAAAGCACAGTATCTGTTCCAATAATAATCCATTTAATCTTCTCGTGAGTAGAACATTGATTTGTAATCCCCACACAGTAGACCTTGGATAAGTTTTGGTCCATGAGGCTCTAGTAGGTGTCCATAGCTCCATTGATAGTATTTTTGGTTTATTAAGAGTGAGTTCAGATGCAGTAGCTCTTGACCATGAAGATTTAAGGCAGTCTGTCTCAAAAAGTTGGGAATTGACTTGCTTAAACTGAACACTAGAAAATAGAAAAAAAACATCCTGTGGCTTCACATATGTGTTTCAGCTGGAACAACAGATGATGTCATACCCACTTACGTATGCCCAGAAGGTTGAAAAGAGTTCCATGGAAATAGCTGGGAACACATAATACCAACACCCTCATAATGATGAAAGTGGTGAAAAAAAAGCAGATATGAAACCGGACGATACACTGAAAGAGCATACCTTACTGTATTTTTCAGACGAGTACCAAGTTTAGATTTGCAAAAGAAATTGTTTCTCATATGTACAAAACCAACCTGTGAGATGAACAAATGCACGAAAATAGCATCTTTTCAGTCTCTTTGCCACATGATTATAAATAGAAGTGAAGCCTTTTATGAGAGGAATTTTAATGATGTTCTTCCCAATGTGAATTGTGCTTCCACTTAGATTTGCTAAATGGTGGCATGGGATTCGGACACGTCTAATTATTGCATTTTTTAAATCATCAGCCTTGTGATCATCCAATATTTTTCTAAATTAGCACTGTATGAGCAAAGAGTTCTGTTACGCTACAATATTTCTTCAATAATGTATGCAACCTTGTTTATAAAAAGGTTGTCTAATTAATAGTCTCTAGGGTTCCAATTTACAGTAAGGTCCTTATTTCTTTCTTTAATGCCTTCCAATGGAAAAAAAAATTAAGACAGATAAATTCTTGTCATTTAAAGCTATTTGCAAGAGCTTCTTCTTAATGACACATAAATTTTAAGTCTTGTTTGTCAATTTTAACATTTAGCTGAAATGCTGAAGTAAAATGTTTGTGGGATAATTCAGACTCCAGATTTCCGATCTGGCTGATATCTGTGTAACTCCATCAGTTTAAATAGGACTATGCCCTTAACCATCACCTTCCCTATGCACTTTAGTAAGCACTAAGGCTACTTGATTATATTCTGACTATGTCATGCAATATCTGCAGAATCAATGAATAGAATAGATTTTGATGACAAGAACATTTTCAGACCATCTGTTGGCATTTCCATTATTAATTCTATTTTTTGCTGAAACTTGGTAAGCAAATTCTGAAGAATCTGTTATTTACTGAAAGAGTATATCCTGCTATGCTTATGGAGTCATTCAGATTGCATTTGTCTCATTATTTTGGCCACATCAACACTGCCTTAACTAACAGTTTTTCCATATGAGATTTCACATTGTATATCAAGAAGGGTGGGCTTGGTTTCTACCTCAGTAGAGGCAGGTATAACCAGAATTCACTGGGAAAACCATATTTAAATGGATTTTATCATTCTTTCTTAGTTTGTTTTGAATTAAGTTGTTGCCACATAGGGCAAAGGAGAGAGAAATCTCCTTTAGTGGCCAGAGTCTGTCTGTGGCAACCTGTAATGTGTCTGCACTGCTGTGCCACTAACACCCTGGGGCATCTCCAGCCAGTTAGCTACGGTAAATCACAGAGTGTGCAGAAGGAAGTTTTAAGGTGGCTAATTATCCTCCATCACATAATGTTTAGACAATGTGTTTGGCTGTGCAGTAGTAATGTTTTTGTTGGTTCTACTCCTATTGGACTTCCTCCTCAAGTCCTTAATTTTGTGGTAATACTACAAATACATATCGTGTAAGAACCTCACCTACACTGTGGTGTTTCAGCAGTCAGTATTCAGCTTGTTCCAGCTGAACAAACATTATGTCGGGTGACAGCAGAGCCATAAATTAATGAACTAAACATAAAGCTTTTACAACTAAGAAATAATCAGAAACGAAAATGAATAGGTTTTGCCACAACCAATTTGGAATTAAATAATTAATGATGGATACATTTTGATGCTGCATTGTCTAACTCTATGTCATTTTTTTTGTTGGCAGTTGATGAAAACTGTGAATAAAATGTGCCCGAATATCACAAGAATTTACAATATTGGAAAAAGCAACCAAGGACTAAAGCTGTATGCTGTCGAGATTTCTGACAACCCAGGAGAACACGAAGTTGGTTAGGATTTAGTCTAACTAAATCTGTTGAAGGGTGTTGGGATTTGGCCTTTTTTTTTCTCCTCATTCTCTGTATCTGCAGTAATTATCACTGATGGAATTATATTCACGGCAGCAAAGATTTCAAATGTATGTGGGAGGAACTTCAGCGCTATATTTCTAAATTGGGAAGAGGAGGGTGAGCACAAATAGAAGGCATTTTGAATGTGGGATAGAATTCTTTAATGATAATGAGTTTTATTCTTTACAATAACAAAATAAAACTGAATTTTAGTACTGTGGAATGGATTTTAGTTGTGGGGATTTATGTAGCTTTAGATAGAAATTTACCTTTTTCATGTGGGGTGAATGCATTGCAAGCAAGGACAGGTCAAATCTCCCAAATCATCTGTCAGTGATGAGTGTTGGGGTACAATTTCCTGCAGTGATAGAATTCTTCAGAATAGAAACTCATTCAGTCTTTGGTCCTTCTGTGGAGAAAAAGAAAGATCTCACCAGGATGGTGCCTGGGACAGCTGTTGGAATAAAGGCACCTCGTGCTTTGCCATGTCCATAAATACCCTGATATGTGTTCATCCTGCTCAAGGAAGAATGCCATGATGTGCTCCTAAGACATCTCTCTCCTTTGCCATAAGGGATGGAGCACAACAGATGTAATCTCTCAGTAGACTTGGGGATGACCTTAGACTGCAGTCTCTAAATCTCAGATGTTAACACCAGAATAATTCATCTAAACTGCTTTGTCCACTTACCCGTTTTTGAGAGTCCTGCAGTAAACATACAAGGAGTGTATCATGGGCCAGAGAGACTGGGAGGGTGGATCCAGCCACAAGCCATAGCTTGGTCAGTTAGGGTCTGTCCTGCTGATGTTTGCAAGTGTTATTCATAGAAAGGACAACTACTTTATGGGGCTGTTTTTAATAGCTGGCACTATTCCTAATCATCTCTGAAGTATTTTGTGGTTGAGTGCAACTATTGCAGCATTCAGTATAATCTTGAAAAATATATATGAACCTGTTTTTTGATTAGTGAAGGAAAAGGAGTGTGTGAAGTCAGATCAATTATGTCCAGTTACTGACTGTTATCTTTTAAGAGCCTTAACATCTGTCCCAAAGAACTACCAGCAATGTATTTTTCATGTTATATTTAGACTATTAGACCTTTTAAAATCTACCTGTAACATGCTGAAGTTGTGAGTATAATTATAAAATCTTTTTAATGGAAAATGGGTTTTGGAGGTTTTACACAGTGGCTTTAGATATTGCTGATACATAAGCCTGTTCTAAAATAACAACAAAAAGTAATTACTTGTTTCTGTGAGGTTACATTTTCACCTATCATTTGTTCAGTTAAGGCATTTCTCCAGCTCTCCTTCAGTGAAATGTTGCTGATTGACATCGATGAAATGCTGTTAGATATTTGATTTGCTGCTCTGACTGCACTTCTGCCCCATGTGTTTTCAACAGGTGAGCCAGAATTTCGGTACATTGCAGGAGCTCATGGGAATGAAGTGCTTGGACGTGAGCTCATCCTTTTGTTAATGCAGTTCATGTGTCAGGAATACCTGGCTGGGAACCCGCGCATCGTGCATCTCATTGAGGATACCAGAATCCACCTCCTGCCCTCCGTCAACCCGGATGGATATGACAAGGCATATAAAGCGGTAATAGGTTTATGAACATATCAAGGAATTATTTTCATTCTATTAGATTAATGAAATGTGCTCCTGTTGTCATTTTGTTTCAAAGATCATATTTTACAAGCAATCAAAATAAACAAATTCAAAAAATAAACAAATCAAAGCAAACATAAACCACTGAAACATCTTACTCAGAAAAAAAGCTGAAGGAAACAGTATTCTATGTGGCATTGGCTAACAGGAAGATGTGTACGGAAAGGTGGGTCACGGAGACTGCCAGAACAAACCATACTGAGGTGTATAATCAATGGGAACACCATTATAGAAAATTGAAAACTCATGCAGTCTGTTTCTCACGAGAAACCAAGCTCAGCACATGAAAATTTGCATTACTCTGCAGCTGAAATGTAAGAGTGCATCTCTAAGGACAGCACAATGTGTTGGGCATCGTAATAATTCAGTCTGGAAGAAGACAGGAACCAGGAGGAAAAATTGCAGGGGCTGGTCAAATGCACTGGAAAATCTTCCAGGGCAGTCTGCAGAAGACTGGAATACAAAAGTCACACTTACAGCATGGAAAGGAATATATGCCATCTCCTTTGTAACCCAGGGAAAACCAGTCTTAAATAGAAACCTGGAAAACAAACCAGAACATTTTGGCTAACCCTAAGTAAATTTTCATGGGTTTTTCTTCACCTTCACCATTCAAGCTTTCATACAATATGAAAAAAAGCTGATTATTCATTTCAGTTAATTAAATAATTCATCCTTCCATTTATTTGTATAGGATTATCTCTAAGACATCCCCAAACACTTTGCTGAGGGCTTACAGGTTGTCGTATTCTGAATGATCATTTACCTTTTTTTCCTTATTTTTTTTTTTAAATCTAAGGGTTCAGAATTAGGGGGCTGGTCTTTAGGACGATGGACTCAGGATGGCATTGACATCAACAATAATTTCCCTGATTTAAACTCTTTGCTCTGGGAGTCTGAAGATCAGAAGAAGAGTAAGATAAAAGTGCCCAACCATCACATCCCGATCCCCGACTGGTACCTGTCTGAAAACGCCACCGTGAGTAAGGCTAGAGACATGGGAACCCAAAGGCTGGGGCAGGCTGGAAGAGCGAGCTTTGCAACATTTCTCAAGAAATGAGTAACCTGTAGAAGTTACATGAGTGGCCTAAGCTACTTGTTTAGGCTTTCTTGTTAGAAATAAAAATGCACTACAGAAGTACCATTCACCCCCGTATTTTAGAGGCAGCCCTTGGGAAGGGAACTGCTTCCCAGAGGATCCTCTTTTCCCTGGGCTATTGTGAGAACCTGGAGGACCTGATACCCAGCTTTTAGGCAGCAACAGGTAGACCAAGAGAAACCCACTTCAGGGCTCAGTCCTGCACGTCAGGCTTCTCCCTAGTTTTGCAGCGTAGATGGTCTCTTTGCAAACTCCAGTCACCATACAGATTTCTCCTGAGGTTTTCTTGGTGTTATTTGAAATAACTCAGCCAACACTAAGGGTTATGCAAAACCGATGCAATGGCTTATGCTAAGGTCACTTTTTAGATTGTAGTGTCAAAAATTTAACGTATTTTTGCATGGCCTTTTAAATATAATGGCAACTATTTCGAGTGGCTGCGATTCCCCTGGTTTGAGGGGAAGGCACTTAGCTGTGGCAGTTCTGTGGGCTTAGAAATATTTCTGTGTTTAAAATCCTTTATTTCAAAAACTCATTTCAGCCGATGGCAGGGGGAGCAGTGTCACGGTCTGACACGTCTGTCGGTTACTGCTCTTGGCTTCACTCTACACAGATGTTCCTGTTGCATAAATTGCTAACATTAAGGTTTTGCTAGTTTTTATTGGATGTCAGTGACCCCCCATGCATGGCTGGCAATTTAAAGAAGCCCTTCTCCTTGGCCACATCTCTTGTGCTGGCTACTCTATGCTAAGAAATTCACAGCAGGACTCCTGCGTCCGGTCTACCTTTGGAAGAAGATTATCAAATTCCACAGGCTGAATCAAAGCTGCTGTTTCTTTTTCCCCCAGGTGGCAGTTGAGACACGGGCAATAATAGCATGGATGGAAAAAATTCCTTTTGTGCTGGGTGGCAATTTGCAGGGAGGCGAGCTGGTGGTGGCGTACCCCTATGATATGGTGCGATCGATGTGGAAAACCCAGGATTACACACCTACCCCAGATGACCATGTCTTTCGCTGGCTTGCATATTCCTATGCCTCCACGCACCGCCTGATGACAGATGCAAGAAGGAGAGCATGTCACACAGAGGATTTCCAAAAGGAGGATGGCACTGTTAATGGAGCCTCCTGGCATACCGTGGCTGGAAGTAAGTGTCTGTAGAAACTGCAATTAGCATTACCTTCCTAAATATGATAACGCCATCGCTGCCTGGTGTACACTGCAGAGACAATGGTGGTAAAACACAGGCACTAAGAGGAGAATTTCCCCATCCGAATGTCTGGCCACTGCATTGAAGGAGCCTGTGTCACTAAGACCTGGTGACCATTTCATTTACTATTGAGGTTTCCAAAAGCGCGTGTGCAATACATAGTTTTATGGATTCGATACACTCAAGATGGTTTGTTGGGTCAAAACCAGCCCAGTCTAAACCCAAAAGCAGGGCAGAACCTGTCAGCCTTTGCCATCTCAGAGGGTGCCAACAGAAAAATGCTGCCAAACAGCAGAAGTAACCAGACTCAGAGCAGAAGCAGTGACCCCCAAACCAGCCTGGGAGCCTGGGGAGAGACTCCAGTGGCCCTCGGATAAGAAAAACATGATTTCAGCCTCCTGCTCTCTGAACTGAGTTGCAGATCAGCCCCCACTTGCATTCATTTTGGGCTGTAAAAACATGCCACAAAAAGCTGCTTCTTGCCTGCTCCCATCCTATTTTAAAAAAAAAACCAGACATGCTTACGCTTAAACTTTGCATGGGCTCCGTAGGCATTTCTGCTGCCAGAATAAATTACAGATTGCACCGTTTGCTATATGCCCAAGCCTGACACCCTGTCAAAGATCACGAAGGGGAAGCCATGTCCTGTAGCACAGACAAAGCATCAATTTCCAGGAAAGCCCAAGTAGAAGCACATTTTTAACAGCAATAGGTTCAGCTTTCTCCATGGGTGAACGCTTCAAGCAGACTCAGAGCAGGCACTCTCCTGATTCATCACAGTTCTGCTCAAAACCTGTTTTTTATAAGTACATCAGTTAGACAATGTATTCTGTGAAATTAAGAAACAAGCTGTGCATCTGCCACGGGAACAACCACAGCAGTAACGGCAAACAGAGGCGAGTGTGCAGAACGCGTTTTATTGGGGCTGGCTCTTGTTTGTAACTTGCAGGTAGCTTCCCTGCATAAACATTTCTAAATTTTGGACACAACTTTTATGGCTTTTACATTGGCCTGTGTAAAGTTAATGCTGGCCAGCCTTTAAAGGCTAGAGCCAAGAATGAACTTTTCTTTTCAAATATTTTTTCGGGAGGTTAAAAAGTGCTGGGTGTATTCGGAGGGGGGAGATTGAACTGCTGAGATCACGAGGCCAATGCCTGACAATACATTTCTGCGCAGTTCTGCAAATTCTAAACAAACCTCTGAGTGATAACTTGACTGCTTAATTATCTAATTTATGAGTTTAATTTTCCTAAGTGCTGTAAGAAACATGATTATGAATCAATCCAGAAAAGATGACGTTGGCCATGTCACTAACAGATGTCACATTAAGTTACATTAAGTAATGATGTACAATATAGATGCCAAATAGTATCTTGATTTCTTAGTAAAAATTGCATATCGGATTTGGTTCATCTGATTTGTTTTATTTTGCTTTGTGATATTTCTCTTTATACTTTACATCCTGCTCTTGTCCATTATAATAAGACTTTGAAGACTGCCTTTGAGAGAAATGCTAGAATATTGCTTTTACTTTCAATTCTTTACACCTTGGACTCCGGACTAAGCCCCAAAAGATGTGTTTTCCATTTGAGCTCAGTCTCCACCCTGCAGGATAGTTTTAGACCTCTTCACTGCATAGACAAATGGAAGAGAGTGATTTGTATTACAGATATATAAATGCATACATATATATGTATTGCAGCTGATCGTTAACCAATGGCACCTTGCGTTGAAAAGGGTTGTCCAAATATGATTCTAGATTTGGAGACAGATTTCCCCAGTTTTTTCACTCTTTACTTTCATGCCTGTATAGATGTAGTTGCAAAGCTCACTCCACTTTTTCTATTTACCTTTTAGATCGACATGTAACACTTTCTTCTCCTAACCGCCCCCCCCCCCTCCCCCACTTGCTTAATATCCGACCTGAAGTATCTGTAGCACAACTTGCAGCTCCCCAGCCTCTCGCCTGCCTGGCCTTGCAGTGATCATGCATATAAACTTCTCACTGCTCTTGCCACGGGAAAATTTATAAGGGATTTTTCTAATTCCTTTTCAGCACCAGAGAGTCCCTAGAGGAGTACATGCACCACAGATATCTTGCACAGATATCAAACACCTCCACGTGCCTTTGAAACCCAGCCGTACTATTTCCTGCACATATTTTGGACTGCCATGAATGCAATTTTACATATAACATTTCTGCACTGGATGAACCTCACAAAGGCAAAGAACAGATGAATTTTTTATTTCCAGTGTTTTCAAGGCTGGATTTGCATGTTTCAGACACTATGCAGAGGGTTGCTCTTGGCAACGTTAAGCCATTTTCTTAAATACATGTATTAAAACTGAGCAATTACTGTGTATTGCAAAACATTTCACAATAGATTAATCAGGATGCGATATAGTATGTGAGGGGAAAATAGCTGTGGCTGTTTCTCAAATGGAGGGGAAGCACATTTATGCAGAGTAGCATATGCCACTGTCTGGTATTTAGGCTTTCCCCATCAACAAAAGTGAAAAGCTTAACATCTGTATTATATAATCCTCCTGCTCTGCATCCAGAAGGCACCGAGGGCTCATTAAATACTTGACTACTGCTCTGTGGTAATTGGACTGGACTAGGGCTTTTTCTTTTAACTCTTTTCAGTCAGAAGCACGTGGTGAATGCGTTTCCTGCTAATCTTCGCCATTTAAAAGATAATGATTAATGATCATTAATAAACGTGGTTTATAATATTTTTATGAGAAGTGCAGGTGGAATAAGAAATGAAGCTCACATCATTTCTTCCTCTAGTGTTTATGTACTGCATCATGTTATCTGTGTGATTGTGGCAAACTAATAAATGGAAATTCCCAAAGGAATTGTGAGAAACAGGAGAGAAACCTAGAGAAAGGAAATGTCTGAGATCTGCATCTAAAGACAGTCTTCTTTAGTGCTCAGGACCTTTGCAAAGGTCACGGTGCTCTCTGTAACATAGAGTTAAACTGCAGCTCCTTAGAGGTCAGAGGCGCTGAGGTTCCTGGGTTTTGATTAGGCCATATTTCTAATGGAAATCCCTATTGCAGAGCAGCAGTGCAGATTTCAGGCTTCTGCAAAGCCATAATAGGGAAAAACCAGAATAAATCCTTTAATTCCTTACAAGACACCATATATAACTTAAAAGAATGATTACTACCTCAGTTTTTCTGTCTTTCTTATCATTTTTACATAGCAATTACAGAGTGCCCATTACCCTGTGTCCCAGCGTTTAGGGTTCTATAAATTTTATAGAATCAATCATAAAATTGTTTAGGTTGGAAAAGACCTTTAAGACCACCAAGCCCAACCATTCCCCTAACCCTGCCATCCCACCACTAAACCCTGTCCCTAAGCACCTTGTCTGCCCGGCTTTTAAATACCCCCAGGGATGGGGACTCGACCCTTTCCCTGGGCAGCCCCTTCCAGTGCTTGACAACACTTTGGGTGAAGAAATTTTTCCCAGTGTCCAACCTAAATCTCCCCTGGTGCAACTTGAGGCCATTTCCTCTTGTCCCATCCCCTGTTCCCTGGGAGGAGAGACCGACACCCCTCCCCGGCTCCCCCCTCCTGTCAGGCAGTTGTAGGGAGCGATAAGGACTCCCCTGAGCCCCCTTTTCTCTGGGCTGAACACCCCCAGTTCCCTCAGCCACTCCTCATATATTCAGTTAATGGCTGGGGATCCATGCCAGCCAATGTGGACAGTTTCTACCCAGGGCAACCACAAGTGAGAGCTGCTCCATGGGAATGTGTCCAGGATTAGTGAAGCTTAGTGCTCTCTGAAAGGCAAAGCACAAACTTTGGTGTAAAGAGAGACCTTTCCTAACATCTGCCTGGTGTGCCCCCGTTTTCTCCATCGATATCATAGAAGCTTTACCTGGAATGTGTTTAAATTGCTTGTTTGTTTCCCGCTAAATCTCTATTTCCTTGAAGTTTTGTGGTGGCAGAAGGACGTTGCTCTTTGCAGCAAAGGACTTGGGGATGTGGTGCTGGGCAGACGCAGTGGCCCGTGCTGTCACACTGCAGTCCTGTGTCCTCTGATACGAACATGTTGATGGGACGCTGCCTTTCGAAAGCCTTGTCTTGTTAAATGTACGGCTCTGATGTTACTCTGGTGCTTTGTTACAGGACATGTGGCATTTCTAAAAAACTTTTGCCCTGCTGGGTCTGCAGACTAAGTCAGCTAGAAAAATACCCAGTTTGTCTTTAAATAAGTTATATTACTTTGCATAAAGTAATCAGATCTGATCAATAGATGAAAAGAGGATATAAAATTGTTTCTTTTTTACCTCCTATTGACAGGCATAAATGACTTCAGTTATTTACACACAAACTGCTTTGAGCTGTCCATCTACGTCGGCTGTGACAAGTATCCCCACGAGAGCGAGCTGCCCGAAGAATGGGAAAACAACCGCGAGTCCCTGATTGTTTTTATGGAACAGGTATTTGATGGAAGAACGACTGCTGAATAACTTGATGGCTCCTTTCAGATTGAAAGGGAGTTTAAGGTTTCTCATCTTTTTCTTGCATGACTATTTACATGATTATTGGTATTTGTAATACAAACCAGTATAAGCAATACTGGCATATCACTTCAGCCAGGCTGTTTTAACTGAAGAGGACAAAATAATGAAGGCTGTTAAAATTTGACACGAGTGCAAAGCTTGCTAGAAACGACTGCCAGAACAAGACCTCCTTATGTCTGCTGCTTTATCTGTTTGTTCTATCTGTCTCTTAAATTTAATGCCTCAGGAATCCTAACAGAATTTGTAAGCTGGTTTAGGAGCAGGTAATGCCTGGGAGGCTGATACTGGATTAATAATGATATTTCAAAATTGCGTGATCCATAGAGTAGGAACAGATTACACTTAATTCACATATGAAATTAATGATTTGTTTTCTCTTCCTAATGATAGTACTGTTCATTGCTGTGCAACATATATCTGTTTGTTTATTCTCTCAATAGGTCCATCGAGGCATCAAAGGCATAGTAAAAGACGTGCATGGAAAGGGAATCCCAAATGCTGTTATTTCAGTAGAAGGTGTTAACCATGACATTCGCACAGGTAAAAAACCAAAAAAGCAAATGAACATATTTGTGGTTTAAAAACAAAATACGGAAACTCATTGCAACTTTGAACTCTTTCCTGAGAAAAGCCAGCAGGGACTGTACAGTCCAAGGAGAGTGTTGCAGAAGGAGTGGCACATGAGGAGGGAGTCACTGCTTTCCATGGTACAGCTGCGTAGGCAGGAGCAGAGCTATGGCTTTCCTCTCTGCCCCTCTTCCTCTTTCCACATTTTTTAAGTAAATAGCCTTTTACCTGCCTAAAATCAATAGCTTGAGTAAGGCTGTGTCTAAAGAACTCTTATTGCTCCTTTTCTCATGTAAAGGTACTGCAAATCTGACCCAGAATAATTACAGTGCTGAAAAACAAGGGTCAAGGTGGCAGAGACGTGTTTCTCTGGCTGTTAACAGTTACAGGACTGTGAATGTGTTGGAGATGTGATTTAGAGCCATGTCCAGAGGAGGAGCAGCTGTTGTAGGGAAGGGAGAGTTGCACAACTTGAAGATTCTCCTGCACAACATCACAGCTTTATAAAAGATTGTTTAATGGGGCTCAGTAGAGAGACTGCTTTGCACGGGTGAATTTCAGCCCAGCAAATTACTTTTCAATATGTATAATTTTAAAACAACACACAGTTGGCTATTTGCCTTGTTAGCACAGTCTTGATCTATACCCAGGTACAGATATGTATGCTCAGAGTAAACTCTAACCCTATTTAATGGCCTGGAAAGTAGTTATGGCACTAAAAAAAGAACTCTTTTAAACAGACACTAGCCAATTCCAAGATTAATAGTAATACCTGAAAATTGTTGTTGGCCCGTAGCAGGTGGGATAGTGTCCAAAGACCATTGTGTTTGTGTAGGTACTGTACCGTGGACACACAGTCATCTTAAATGGAGAAACAACAGAGGGGATATAGCAAGGAGAGGAGCTTGCGGAAAGAAATAGCAAAACAGGGTCTCAGCAGGAGTCTTTAGTGATTGCAAGTGCTGGTTGAAAGAGGGTAATGTGGTTTCTGTTGGATGTTTGTGGAAAAGTAGCATCATGGTGAATAATCAGACAAATCATATTGTTGCGTACTCTAGATTTGCTTCAATATTAGAAACAGGAACACTAATTTTATGCATTTTTTATATCCTGACTGGCATTCTGGGCCTTTCATCTGCTGCCACTTTCACGTGTTTGCTGCTGAGGTACAGCATGGCACGCTTTGACACACAAATTGATTTCAGGCTGTGGAACACCCTACAGATAAGAGACTTCCAAGTCTTTAATGTTTGCTACAGTAGATTATCTGAGCCAATAATAAATCTTGGAATTTCTAACTTAGTTTATGAGTAATTTTATTTCAGTGCTACTGTGTATCTGTTGTAAGAGAAAACATTGAATGACAGATATTTAATTAGGCAATAATTATTCTGCCTTAAATATTTCAAAATGGGACCACTGGGAAAGGATAGCAGGAATTAAAGTAATCAGTTGGTTTTCCTTGTCTTGGAAGTCTTGGCAACTTTGAAAGACTGCCGTAAACTGTTGGTTGTATTATTCTGTTAACAGAATTAAAATATTGCTCTCGTTGAGGCTGAATAAATGCAATGGGTGATAAATCTCCAGCTGTCAGTACACTGGATTGCCACATGAAAGAAAAATCAAGTTTAAAGACAGCAAACATGCATATGGAAAGGAGTCCTAGTGGCACGTGTAATAAATGTGCAAGATCCCAGAATCCACCTTGTAACACCCAGGAGATCTTGCAGCTATTTACAACTAGACTTAGAACTGAGCTCCTATAGTTCAAGGCCATCTGCACTCATTAGTAAAAATAAAAGTAGTTATTTCATTCTGTTTAATTCTTCTTTTTAATGAGACATTTAAGCTGACACTCTGTTTAGGAATCACTTTGTAGATGGGAACATAAAAGTTCTATCTTGTTGTATATTATACAGATCACGATGTATGTCTCATTAGCCTTTGAAACTAGAGAATTTATGTTGGAGCCAAAAAGCTAAAATGACATGAATAACTCCAGAGAAAGAAGGCAAATTGTCAGCAGTCTTCTTCCACTTACACCTTTTAAAATGAAAAATGTATCCATTTAAACCTCTAAGTTACCTTGATGTAAAAATAGGCCACATAGGAGAAGAATTATGGCCACTATCTCTATTCATGTAAGTTTTGCTTAAAGAAGTGAGCTAAGCTGTAAGGTATCTACTGTTTCATTGATACATTAAGGTGGTCGACTAACCTGTAGAGCCAGACAAAAGTTGTCTGTAAAAGCCCTCTAATAATATTTACTTGTTTGAGAAACTTTCTCTGCTGCTTCTTGTGGACAAAAAAAAAGTGCATGGAAAGCACTTTTTTTTTTTTACTTTGTTGGACATACAATGTATCTCATGGGAAGAGAGGGTTGCTGACACTAAGCTAACAATATTAATAGGCTAATTGAGGTCATTGATTCTGAGAGTAAGAGCTTTGTGGAAAATTATTCCATTTTCTCTTGATGCAGATGTAACTATTGATTGAATCTGAGTGATTACAAGTTTGTTATGGTTAGATGCAGACTGTGTTCTATGAGATAACCTTAGGAAAAGAGTTTATCAATGTGATGAACAAATGCACCTCTACACCTTTCCCCAAGGTGCAAAGTCGGTTTTATGGATTGCTTCCTGTAGTTGCACATTTTGGAAATCTCAGAGCAAATCCTGATGAAGAAATGTATAGTTTCCTTCTAGTGAAACACTTCTGTATTGCAGCCTGTACCAGAGTCCAAAGATGCATAGTTCTGCATGAGTTTTGCAATGAAGCATAATTAATTTAATTCCACACAATGTTTAGAGAAATTTTTATTAATATTTTGATAAGTTTCATATTATTTCAGTGATGCAACCCAACGATTTTGAAGTAGCATTTAGTAACATTTAATAACATTAATCTAAGCTAAGCATAATTCTGGTATTACGACTCCAGACTCGTTCCCAGCTGCCTGTTCAGTAGAGAACAGTTAAGTTTCAGTAGTTACATGCATTGGGTGGGCAGCGCTATGGCTAGCTTTCCTGGAGTGTCTTTTGTCGGTAACAGAGCAATTAGGATAGATTTTTATAATGTATTTAAATTAGTAAAATTTGGTACATTTAAAGTGTAAGTATGACACTTAATTGTAGCAAAGGTCTGTCTTATCAGGCTCAAAGAGTGTTCCTCTTAACGGAAGTGTTTATGGAGTCAGCTGACACATTTAATTTATAATAATACCACCTTTGTATTTTTATGCGTTGTTATTTTATCTAAGCAGACACAGTAATTCTTTTCCAGACCCAATAGGAGGAGATGGTCTGCCTCCAGCCTGCTCCCACTGGAGCCTATTTTTTTAGAATAACAGTTATTTACTATATTTGTCTGCATTTTTAATTGTGTTTCTCTTACCATCTGCTCTGAAATTTTTTACCTACTGCATTTAATCTGATTTTAAAAAAAAAACCAAACAAACAGCCTTTTAGTCTGGTATTAAATTCTGGGCAATGACAGCTGATAGGAATACTAATGTCTACTTACTTGTAAATGGAAAGGTAAAGTGCATCCTGCTAACAGTTTAATATCCAGCTTTGTAATGATTTCCTGGTGGTATGTGAATGTGTAGATTTTTTTCTGGCCTTCTGTGTGGGGTGGTAATGAAGTGCCTGTTAAATGTGTCGGAAAAATGTGGGTCAGTTTGGAAGTCCAGGAACTAAAGCCAACCTCTGAGCGGGGATGCGTTCACAGCCACACACGTGGTGATCCATAGCCTTTTGCAGGCCTGTAGTATCGCCAGAGCATTTACAGCTAAAAATGAGCCCTTTAGGGAGAAATTCAAGAAACCTGGGTGGCTTTAAGTTTTGTGTTTTGGTTAAGGTGCCAACGGACACAATAGTAAGGGAGAATTGAATAAAGAGATTCTCAGAGAGCCCTTCCTAAAAATGCCTGAGTCCCGAGAAACAGAAAATCTGGACCTGGGTCATCACACCAAGTGGGGTCAAACTGGCTGAAAGAAAAACCTGAGCAAGCTGGTATGCAAGACCTAACCTGATCAGGTGCGCTTCTTGCACGCAGTTTCACACTTGCATTCGGAGACTTCAATATCAGGGTGTAGCTGATAGTGCTGGTTTGCTAACACTTGCTGTTTGCAAACATATTCACTATTTTACCAAGCCCTAAATTAAAATGATATTTCTCTAAACAGAGGCTAGCTAATCTGATCCTTTCCAAAAGTAATATTTTTATCCAAATCATCTTTAGTTTTTGCAACACACTGCATTGCAAGCAACTCAAGACTAGTTATAGTAAGGTTGTCGGTTCTTATCAGTGTTAAAAAAACAGCCCCTCTTCATACAGGAGATGTTGCATTTCGATTTATATAGAAAACTGTGTATTTGAATATGCACTTTCATTCCACAGTGGGTTTTCCCAGGATAGAATACAAAACTAATTTTAGATATTTGTGTTTCACCTTTTTCAGTCCACAGCTAAGCATGCTTGCCAGATAAAATAATACTTAAAAAGAAGTCTAAACCCATCCTTATGTACATATGGGTAACCTGAGTTCATATATGGGAAAAAAAGAAAACAGAAAGTCCTGGTTTAAGAAGGTGTTAAAATAAGTCTTGCCTTATGCATGAGTAGTTTAGTGGATTACAGGAGCTCTCTTCACACACTTATAGGTAAGCAAGTGGTAAAGTACACTGATAAATTACAGTTTGTAGGAAAATCAGTGTAATAAAACTCAGTGTAAGATTTTATGGAAGGGGATATTTACTTAGATCTCTAAGTGAGCTGACATTATGCATTCACACGCTTTGCATACTAAATAGCACCAAAATGCGGGTGTCCAGGTGGTCTGGCCAGGATCATGAGTGTGATGTGGGTACCTCACGGGAGCTTCTCGTGATTGATTCGTTTGAATTAGTTTGGGGAAGGTCTTTTATACTCATCAGGAATCGCCAACCATTACAAGGAAACCCTTTGTCTCAGGATCTTTTTGACTTCAACGGACAGAAAACTTAGGCCAGACTGAAGCCTGCTGTTGTTTTTTCATCATTTGAAAATAAGTTTGAGGACTGTTTTCCTGTAGGGTTGGCAGGATGAGGAGGGGTACATGTGATGGGGGCAGCCTCATTGACACCCTCCTGGTGTGAAGATGCAGGGCTGCTGCCTGTGCTGTCTGTCACCTTATCCATGTGCAGGTATTTCTGTATTCTCATAAACAACAACTTCCTCAAGGAGAAAGAGCCACTGTCCTGAAAACCATCTCTTTTCCTACCAGGAGCTGATGGCGATTACTGGCGTCTTCTCAACCCAGGAGAGTATGTGGTGGGTGTGAAGGCGGAGGGCTACACCACCGCTACGAAGACCTGCGAAGTCGGCTACGACATGGGAGCTACCCAGTGTGACTTCACCATCTCCAAAACCAACCTGGCAAGAATCAAGGAGATCATGAAGAAGTTCGGGAAGCAGCCGATCAGCCTGTCCATCCAGCGGCTCAGGCAGAGGGCCCGGCAGTGGCGGCAGCGGCGATAGACCTCAGCCTGGCAGCCCGCAGCATCCACCAGCTCTGCTTCTGTCAGCCTGGCTGTAGTCGTAGTGAGAGTTACATAGCCCATCTCTTCATACATATTTCTCTGCACAAGGCCTTTCTGTTAGTGGGGCTGGATGAATAGTGGGGGTTTTCCAGTTTGGTGAAAAATCAGAAACAAAATTCAAGTTGAACCAAAATAAGCCCCAGGTTGGGGGGGAGAGGCAGGAAGAATGTGGCAAGATGTTTTGTGTTAACCTGGAATGAAATTTTTTGCTTGTTGGGTTATTTAATCCTTCATAAATCTGTTTTCTTTAAAAATAGAAAAAAGAAAAATAAGATATAAAGGAGAAGTGTTGTTTTGAATGAAAAACTGAAAAATGTTGTTTCTAAAGTACAAAACTGGTATATTTTTACAATTCAAAAAATGTTTGACAGTCTTTACATTTTATTCTCATATAGGAGGAAAGCTGAGAGGGGACAACTTCTGCCAAATATCATTAAAATTTGTGCCAAAATTTCAGTCCCCCTTTCCCTGAAAGTCGACCTTTGAACAAGCACAATAATATTTGGGGAAAAAACCTGAAGTGAATAACCCACCTTAGCTTTCCTGCTTGGGCTGTTTATATTTAAGGATGTCTTGTGATTCCAGAGTTTAATGCCAGGAGTCATTTTCTCCTCTGGCTTTTTAAGGCTGCATTTTTACTCCATGAATGAAACCTAATGAAAAGGGCATGGGGTAAGGACCACTGCAGCACTGTGGTGGGTCACCCCCTCTCCAACCTGGGAGAAAGACTTGAAACAAAGCTTTTCTCGTGGATACAGCCGGTCGTATCTTGCATATGAGAGGAGAGGTTTGGTCACTGGCATGTGCATAGTTCCCAAATCCATTGACGTCATATTTTTTCTTGATTCTGGCCTGCCTATAAGTGCCTTTTTTGCTCGTGCACACCTTGTGCCACTGTCTTCCATGACACACGCAAGGGGGTTTGTATTCCTCCCCATGGTCTGCTCATCTTGCCGCTGCAGCTGCTGCTGCTTTTCTGGCCTTACAACTCTAGAAGAGCAGGATTTGTGCTTTATTATGGGCTTTTAAGTAACAAAATTGTACTGCAGGATAGGATTGAGGTTCAGGAAAGCTGCTGATCAGATCCAGAAAGAATGAGCTAAATAAACACCGTTCAGACTATCAGCTGGTGAAAATCAGCTTTGCTCTGTTAGCTTCAGTGTTATAACCTTAATTATACCAAATGAAAGGACCAGCTGTATGATTTTAGCCAGTCAAAAGTCTGTGGCTAAATAAACATCTCTTAATGTGCTTGGTAGAAAGACTGCAGCATACACTTCCAAATACAGTTCTGTTTAAACCACTTTAATTGCTATTACAGTTTTTGCCTATTTGATATGATGCTTGGAAAAGACATTCACCAAAGTATCATTCAAAACAGAAAAAGTACAAGTAGAAAACTTACTGTAAAAACACCATGTGCCACCTGTATTAAATCTTTTTTTATTGTCAATGAATCTTGTAAACACATAAAAGGCAAAAGATGCAGAATGAATAATATAATCACGAACCCTTTAAATAGTCCTATCCTTAAATTTCTTAGACAATTCCAGCCCATCTTGTTCTGCAGATACCTTTAAATAACAGCAATGCATTTGGCAGCAGGGGTCAAGGAAAATATAAGAGTGCATACATAACTTTCTATAACTGACATTATGGAACTCCAGCACCCAGTCAGCATCATTTGAAATTAAGTAATAGAGGTAAACAAATAATCCAATCGTTACATTAGCATTTGGAATTATATTTTACTTATTTCACTCTATTTACCACTCTGTATACAATTCTGTATGCCATACATTTTTGTATAGCAAATATAACAACAGCTTGTCAAGAAGGGTATTTTTGGCAGCTGAGAAGGGATTAATGATGTCTTTGTGCAGGTAGCGATATGAAATAATTTTGGAATATAGAGTGATGACAGCAGAAAATTTGTTAGCAGCTTAATTCGGCTTGTTCATTGGCATATGTAGATTTTGTTACCACCACAACAGATCAGGGCCATGCATGATTTTTTGCGTTATGAACCAATGGATTTTCTTAGGTGGCTTCTCTCTGGAGTTCCACGAAGGCGACCCAGTCATCTTGCTGGGGGTGGTTGGCATGCACAGGAAAATGAGGAACTAATCAGCCAAATTTAAATCACTCTGATAATCAGATTAAAGGTTGAAACCACTATCTTAGTCCTGGCAGGCCAGTTCTTTCTACCTTGAAATAATGTTTCAAGCTGGTTTGAGATTTACTTCACAAACCTGGAGGTCCCTGTGCTTTGTTCTCAGGTATGACGTTATCTCAATGAGAAGTTATTTTTTATTTGATAGCAAGAAGTGGCTTTGATGGAAAATTCTTCAATGTCTATTAGCTAAAATCAGATGGACTCTGACTGCTGAAGACCTCAGTAACATCAGATGCTGAAGACAGTGGTCTTGGTGCTCTTTACTGGCCATGACTAGTGCTTATACATAGTTGGGCGCAGCAGAACTATGACTAATGCAGGTGACCTTACTCCATTTTAGTCCAGGCATTACTAAATAAATGGCCTAATAGATGTCAAGAGTACTTGTCTGTGCAATTATTTTTTGGTTGTCCAGCACCTTTACACTGGAAAATGGTCAAGTTCAAGGGAATTTTACTAGGAACTTCAGATGTGTGAATATCTCGTGCTGAGATAAGATGCTTATGCCTGCCCTGACTATGATAATACTGAACTGATATGTGCCCTATTTACTGCTATAGTTACGCACTCGGGAGTTAAAATGTTCATTTTCTTTGAAATGCATAACACTGCTATTTAACCTTTAGATAGATCCAAACCACAAACCAATAAATCTGGATACCAGTGTTTTCTATTTATCTACCTTTTCTGTGTGTTTAGAACAGGTAACATTTTCTAAATTCTGTGTTTTTAATCTCTTTTCCTTTTAGGGTTGTAGGAAAATAGGCAACCCTGCAGAAATGACAGGAAATAAAACTTGATGATGGATACTCTCCTTTTATAATAACAGATCCATTTTAACAGCTACTTACACGAGGACTTTGCTAAGCTTTGATGATCCCTGATACCAAAGAAAAAAATAAAATCCCTTCCAAGTAATAAGACACTCAGCTGCACAATCTCACCCATACAGTGAAGGTTAAGCAAATAAAAGGTTAAAACAGGACATATCCCACTCTCCTTGGTAATAATACCAGCCATCAGTCATCTGCTCCCATGAAGAGCACTGACGATCATAAAATACAGTGGGAGCTGGCTGGCTTCTCCTTGAATATCCATGTCATTCTAGCCAGCTGTTCATTTTCTATCTGTTTAATTATCAAATTTTTTATCACCCCGTATCTCAGTTTTTCTCATCCATCTTAGTAACTATACGTATGCTAACCTCTCACAGGCAGACCTCAGTATCTGCAAATCATCGGGAATGCTGAAGCCAATAAAACTGTACCTACTAAAGCTATATCCACTTACATGTGTTGGTATACATGTAGTGAATCTTGGTAATCTCTAGCCCCAATTTGATCTGCTGGCACCAGAAGACTGTTAGAACTGAGCATCCCTTTTACCAGGAGGTTGAGCAATATGTGGGTAAAACACACGGATAAAAATGAATCTAAATGAAGTTATTGACTATGCTGGTGAGGAAATGCAATTTTTTGTTGGATATTTTAAGCCTGTCACATATTTTCAGCTTCTGTCACCAACTACTTTCCCCTCTTTTATCCCTGTATAGTCATGGTTTTTTCCTCTAACTTCAGCTCATTATTTTCAGTGAATATGGGACATCTTCCCCCAGTGTGGATTTCGGCAGTTAGTGACAGAGTTATACAGCCAGATTTACTTGCCTCTTTTATCATGCCGTGGTAGGTGGCTGACCTTTTTGAGAAACACCAGAACAGAGATGAGTTAACTTAAAATAGGGTACAAGTGGTTTCACACCAACGACTTTCATTAGTTAACCTTTAAAAACTGGCATATAATATAGTGCTATGGGTCTGAAAATGCCTGAGTTTGGAGGTGAATGTGCCTCTTTACCATTTATCTTTGTAATCAGTCTCTGTATGAATTTAGTCATAATACCATAAGCCTGAGGGAGGAAGTATAAAAGCACATACAAGTCATATAAATTGTGGTGGCATCACCTCCTGCTGCAGTACACTGCTATGCCGGCACAAACACCGCAGGACAAACAGCTCCATGCACACCTACCAACTATCCAGCAGGAGCCCAAAGAAGCTCTGTTTCAGACTCACTAAGAGGATACAACTTGCCAAAAGTCTTCTTCATTTTCTACCGGGGCCGTTACATACATGGCAAGAGGGTCAGTGATTTTTACAGTTGATTTCATGGATAATTTTAGTACCACTTTCGCCTCTGCTTCTTTGTGCTATCGTAGTGGTGAGCAGTTTTCTCAGTCCTTTTCAGTCCTTAATAAATGGTTTTGAATGGTTTTTGGCTTCAGGTGATTAAATTATAGAAGTTTTACCTCTTCTGGTATTTCCTTAATTTTCCAAGTCTAAATCACATCTATACACTTAGTCTAATGTGCTTACTAGTCTTTAATATCTTTTTAAATGCCATTTAGCTTGAGATGACATTTTTATATTTCACTGTAACACTATAATATGATTTTTGAGCTGCAAAATTTATGTTCAGTGAAGCCATCACGGTGAATACAATCTTGTGCCTGGAACAGTAAGTCACTAAATAACCATTCTCTGCCATCTTCCAACAGTATAATCACCATTTTACAGCATGCATAGCAAGTTTAAGTCTAGGTAAGACTTACAAACCCACCAAGTCGACATTCAGATATGCAGGACAAGTTGTTGATGAGTTGTTGTGGTAGCTTCTCTGGCCTCTTAACCTGACAAGCTACCCAACTTTATTTTGATGGAGATTTGGACTAGTGCTTCACATGAAAATTTTAAACAGTGCTCTCATGCTCATTATCTGTTCCTTGCTCATTAGCTAGAAAAAGGACATTTTTATGCCTTTCATAAATTTCAGAGCAGCTGTATTGACTGGACAATTTTTGGAATAACATTTCAGCTCATAATTACCTGAAATTAATACACTTATCAGTAAATGCCAAGAATGGGATTTTGGAAAGCCCGTGAAAAAAGTGTAGGCAGTGAACATAAAGGGAATTTATAGCTGCATGTTTACATATTTAATCTGCCTTTTCAGTTATGTGAGTGTCTTTAATGATCTGCTATAGTGCCAGGATCAGAGAGATTGAATCTACCTTCCCCTCCCCTGTGTCTGATGGTTTAAACAGGCTGGATTAGAGAATATGCCACAGAGTTTTCTGCTCGGGCTGCTTTCCCTGACTTTCTCTACTAAATTGATCTTCATAAACCTTTCAAGCACGCACCTCTCCCCATTAGCCAGACTCCCAGAGGAAGGTCCAACCTTCATCTGTGGTCATCAGAGCATGGCTGGAGTGCCAGCATCTGGAGCTCTTGGGCTCTCAAGGTACAGCAGCACTTCTGAAAGTGGGGTTTTTTTCAGCAAAATACTACAAAGAAGCACTGCACTGCTCTGCAAATGCCTACTCTTTTAGCCTAATACTATTCTAAGAGAACATGTGGGTAATTTAGAAAGCTCTATTTTTCCTGAGCAGGACATCAATAAAGAAAAAGCTGAAGGACTGATGAAGAGCGAACGTTGAGAAAACAAAGATAAAATGATCGCTCCATAAGGAAAGCTTGGCATTTAGATTTATGAAGACTTTCTGAAGAAGATATAGATGTATTTAAAGTTGTCTTGCAACACCTATTAATATCATATGATAATAAACACTTTTCCCCAGTGGCTTCAACAATAAATCATCCTGGCCTTCACTCCATACTGAGGAATTGCAATGTCCAGTGTAGACTGGGGCTGAAAGCAGCTGAAGGATGCTGTCTCAGCGGGTAAAGCATCAAAGTGCTTTCAAGGCCAGAAAAAGATATATGGAATAGGATATATGCAGATCTGAAGAAATATGTAAATATAGAGACCCAGGTTGTAGCTTCACAAATGGCAACTTGGTAAGTACCAATATGAAATCAGGCTTATGATAAAATATACAGAATGGGCTCTTCAATGAGAATGAGATGCAAAATAAAACCAACCAACCAAAAAAAAAAAAAAACCCAAAAACTCAACCCCAATGCAAAATAACACTTTGCTTTTTCAAGCAAGATAAGCAAGCAAAAAACTTCCTCTGCTTGTTTGAAATAATATTTATGGATAGTAATACCAAATTGCAATTACAAACAGAAAACTTTCTCTTTTCCATTCTAAACCTGTATATTCTGAAACACTGATGTGGTTTAGAGAAAGTGATTAGTAGCAATTCCCACCTCTTATATGAAGCAATATCAGATATTTTAATTATTCTAGTCATTAACTCACTTAATTTGCAGAAGCTGTTTTCTAGAATTCAATACACCACTTATGTCAACAGTACAATCCTTCTTATTAACTCTGTACTATCCCAAGAGCAACAAAAAAGATCATTCAGGGTAAGCCATCATTTAAACATCTAAGAAAATTCAGCCAGCCTTATTGTCAGCAAGTAAAAATATGAAAAATGAAATTACTTTTTGTGGTTTAGATGTGACGGAAATTCAATACGCAGGTTAATAAGGATCAATGGCAGCATAATCTCACTTGAATAGACCAGGGAGATTTAAATTTGAGGTCTATTTCTTACCACAAGGTTATGGATCTGATTACATGGCTTCAGGGTTTTTTTAATGTAAAAGGCGCTAAAATCACATTCCTATTTATTATAGTTTTGTGAGCCTGCTAACTCACAGGTGAATGGAATCATTAATTTGGCTGTCTCCCAGTGGCATGCCACAGCTCTAACCCAGCAAACCGATCAGGTTGGATCGGGCTCTCACAAGCAGAACTGGTAGATTTACAGTATAATCTGGAAAGAAGTGGGAAGTGAATGGAAGACCACTCTGCTTCTGTGATATACTCTGTATCTGCCTAAATGCAAAAATTTATTTTTTCTCTATTTGGCTAACGAAGGGCACATAGAGCCTCTGTAATGAACAGAATGGTAACATTTCAACCTCCTAGGGTTGCACTGAAGGACCAAGACCACCAAGTCAATAGCTTCACCAGAAACAAAGTGTAAGCTGTTAAATCTACCTATTCAGTTTAATTCTAAATGGGTTTTCTTGTTGTTTGTTGCTATACCGTCATTTTAAAATGCTAAAATATGTTGCTTGAGTGTTAGAACTGTTGTAGTTATTCCTCAGAGATATATGGTATCTGGTTTTACTGAAATTTCACAGCAGTGTTTCACTGCGTGCTTTATACCACTTTTGCCCTAAGAAGGTCATCAAGGATTGGTTTAATGAGTCTGAGTCACTGTAAATCCAAGTACTGATGGTACAATATTGTCAATAACCATGGCACCTTCAGCATTAAGTGATGTGCAGAACGTATGTGATTTGGAAAAAATCCAGCATTATAAAATCAGTTTCTGGCTAATGAAAGTGTTCATACAAATTAATTGATGAATTTCCATTTTGGCTTCAGAGGCAATCTATCATTCTTAAAGCAGTATGAGTCTCCAGAGAGTACTTTTCAGATTATCACATTCTTTAGATGTATGATTAATTCCTTGACTGCAGGATGATTTGCTGTTAGCAGACTGAGAACCAAATGTAATGAGCCCTTGAGAATGATGGGGTTTCACCTGGCCACTTGCTTGGTGGCTTACTGGTACGAACTCTGGGGCCAATAAAGAAGAGCAAACTTGCCCCATTTTTGAAAATGCACCATTAATGCTGGTTGAGAAGAAATACCATGACCAGATCTGCACAAAATATAAATCAATAGAACTTCCCTGTAACTCATCCTTGTAATCTGCAGGGAGCTTGTTAGCTTCTTAGGTCTAGTGTTTGGGAAATGAGAACAGAAAAAGCATGAGATTGGGGCAGGGAGAAAGGTAACCACTTTTTCAGAGAAAAGCTGAAGCATGGAATTCAGGTTGAAGCATGAACTCAAGTTGAAAGCTTCTACTTGCCTATTTGTCCTGAAAAATCTTCCCTGAACTTGTGAATTGTTTGTGAATTTTCAAATAGTGCTTGTCTTTGAAGCAGTCAGTGAGATGACCAACAAGAAACAGCCTAAGAGTGACATTTGAAGTTTTCCAGTCCAAACCAGAGAGTTCAGACATAGATGCTGGCATATTTTATTTTTCCCAAAATGTTGATAACTGTAATTTTTCAAATAATGAAAAATTACCCTGAATTTTAGAATCTGGCAGGAAGGAGAAGACTCAGTATTCTTCACACCAAGGGACCTGGAAGAGAGCTGGTAGCACTCAGGGTAGGAAATGGGATGGTCAAAGAAGCTTTCCTTCAATGAGTTTATGTTTTGACATTAATTTCATGTTTGGTGTGAAGGAGGAAATGGTGTTATATCTTTTTGATGGCAGGAAGATGGACAGTCAGTGGAGCACATCTGAAATAAGCCAAGCCAGGGCTCTGTTCGCCTCCTGTTGTCCAGAGTATTTGGCCCATACCAGGCACAGGCACGGCTCTGAATCATCACTGTCCTGTAACAGAGAAGCTGAAGAGAGGTGTTGGGTTTCTGGAAACATATTATAGAAGTATCATGAACTGCTGAGGACATTTAAATGATCCATTTCCAATTTAAAATAAAATAATCTGTTATTAGGGTGAGGGTGTGGGGGGGAAACAACCTCTGGAGGGGGAGGAAGGAGCAAATAAGGATGTTGAAAATAATAGAGCAGAAATGAGTCTCCGTGACCCGTAAGAATACTGTGTGTGTGTGTGTGTGTGTTTCTGTGCCTTGTAGGAGGAAGGAGCAAATAAGGATGTTAAAAATAATAGAGTAGAAATGAGTCTCCGTGACCCATAAGAATACTCTGTGTGTGTGTGTGTGTGTGTGTTTCTGTGCCTTGTGTGGGCATGTTGTATACACTTCATGTGTTTACTTTCAGGAGACAGAAGCAGTTAGGAGGACAGGCAGCCCTCCGGGGGCATAAACACTGCAGAGCTGCCAACTGTGTGACATTAGAAAAGCCAAACTGTACAAATGTAGTCGGACTGTAGTAACAATCCGAGAGGAGTGTAGGGGTCTGTAGTAGCTGTCAGCTTTTCTGATTATATGTCGTTGAATTTGTTTCAGGGATAAAACTTCAGCTTAAGAACTCAAGATGTAAAATAGTGGTTTTTAACATCCCTCCAACCCTCCAGAAAAGAAAAAAAGAAGGGGAAAAAGGAAAAAACCACACTCTGCTGACGAGAACCCCAGTCTCCTGTGGCTTCTGTATCTGAAATATTTAGGAACTTGGCCATGTTTTTATAAGAGTCAGGTTGTAAGGAGACTTTAGAGAGGAAACAAGAACAAATTCTCATATGTTGCAGCTATACAAACCCTACCAACTTCAAGATAAAATTGCCCAGCCAGTTTGTCACTGCATTTGATATGACTTCCTTAACAGTAATTCAAAGGCAGTGGTTCTGACTTGCCAAGAGTTAATTTTTATCTGATTCCTACTCTGAAAGTATGATAATTTTCTACATCAAAATTTGTGACCCATCCCCACCTGAATGTTTATAAAAGGTCCAGAACATTGTGGGTGCTGCTGTAAACGAACTACCAATAAAAATATGTCATTTGAGCTCTGGTAAAATGCAGCCAACCCTCACATTTATACTATAGATCTCCCTGGAAAAATCTCAGCTTTTGTTTTTTTAAAAGAAATAATTTTCTAGCCTTCAGAGTTATAAAAGAAAGCCAAAGACCAGAAGTTTGCAAGCATCTGAGAAACCATGGCCAAATACCAATGCCCTCAATTATATTTTTCTGTTAATTTCATTATTTTTAAGCTGAACTAATGGCTTTGTATGAGCCAGACTATAAATTTTTGCGACATTGAACAGGTACTATTCTGAGGATATTGTTTTTCACTTCTGCTTCCTAAGACTGCTTTTCTTATAGGAATTTTGTGTTTAGTATTAACATTGATCTTACCAGAACATTTTCTGTACCTAGGAGATTGCTTTAATCATGGTACCCACAGTACCCTATTCCTTTGACCCTTCTCCCCTCTGCAAGTTGTATGCACAATATCTTAAGCATTAACCTCCCAGAGACAGACCCATACTCCAAGTCACTGCTGAAATTTGCCCTGTTTTGGTGAAAAAAAAGTTTTGTTATGTTGTTCTGCTGGCAAAAGGGGGAACTGGAGAACAGTGACAGTCCCAAGAGAGAGACGTGCCACTGTAAGGAGACCCAGGGACTGATGAATAGAACTGGCGTGTCCAGCATTGTACATTCGTTACAGTTTGTACAGAAAACTTCCTGCAATTCAGCTGTAGCTACCTCCCTCCATCACGAGTCATCTCTCAAAAGCTGATCATTTGTTTGTGGTGGTGTAGATGACCATGAGAGAAACAGTGTAAGGGGCAAGAAAATAACAAGAGAAAGCCTAAAACAAACATCCCAGAGGGAGAGGAAGAGAGAGAGAAGAAACTTGGGAGCAAGAAAGCGGTGTCCTTGTTTTTTCATTCCTTTAGGCAAACAGTACTTCATGTACAAATAAACTGAGCGGCATCACCAGTGCCTGTCTCTATAACATTTTTTCTTGTGAATGTGAAGTGGGTGGGGAGGGGATGGTGGCAGCAGTATTCACAGCAGTTCTGGTAGGTTTTTTTCAGCTTACTGATATGTTGTTCCAAAGGCAAAGGCACAATTTTCAAATTTCTGCAAGCTAAATTAGCTTTAACAATGCACATATCTGCATGTTATAAACAAATGTATTTTGGAAAAGCTAGGAGACTAATTTTAAAACAGGACTGTATTTCTGGAGTAGAAGTTCATGGGAAGTATTCCTAAATAGGAGACGTTGTCTTAAATTTATAGAGTCTTTCAAATACCCCATATGAAAGCACATTTCTTTCTTCAGGGCAAAACACCCCAGAGTTCTTGAAACCCCAATATATAAACATGTTAAACAGTTTAAAAAAACAAATAATAGAGCTGGTGAGGTCTTAATGGTCAGTGTGGTAGCTAATATATTTTTCTTATCACTGATTCTTAAGAAGTACCAGAAGATATCTGAGGACATCATCTTCATCCCTTTGTGCCAAGGCAGGAGCAATGCACACATCTACCCGCTCTGTCCAGGCAAGCGAGATATTTAAAGCAAGCGGTTACAGCACACCAAGTGACAGTAAACGGCTGCCTGGAAGCTCCCTTGGTTTATGCACATCAGCCAGTTGGACCAGAAGACTGAAGAACATAGTATGGAAAGACAAAAATGTACAGGCTCTACATAAACAGGAGTCAGAACATATATCTGTTTTGATGGCGTAATTCTTCAGTGCCCTATCCAGAGGTGGCTGCTGCCAAGCTAGCGCCGAGGCTATTTCTGTTATGCTGCTGCTGTGGGAAGACTCTATGCCTTAATGATGAGAAAAAACATCGATAGCCTACTGAGGGCCAAGCATGCCACCAGGTTAGGTGCTATTCTGCAAGGTGTCCCAAGGCATCTGGGATCAGCTCACTGTAAGCAATAGCGCTCATGCTCGCCCAGCCCAAAACATCCGAAATATCTCAAACAATTTCAGTGACTCAGCAGCAGCTCCCTAAAACTGTGAACAAGCAGGGGACAATTTGTAAACAACAAACAGAGCTAAATTCAATCAGCTGTTCACAACAAATAATTTGAACAGCTCTGTGTGTGCAGTTAAAGCAGATAATTTTAATGTGAAAATTATGGCAAGTACACAATCACTTTAATAGGATGATTAAGAACTGCGGGCTCCTGGGGGAAACATTTCAGCAGCATGTGCACCTGCATCTATTAAAAGAAGCAAAATATACAGAATAGCAAGCAGTAACTCATCAGCCCATCTATGGGTCATGGCATGGGCTAGTAGGACTGAGACGAAACCATGTGCTGAAGGTCTTGAGCATAATGCAAAGCACAGAAGGGTGGTGTTGGTTCAGGCCATGGTGTGGAAGCTCATGGGCTGTGCAGGTGAGATGAGCAAGTCATGCAACGCCACACTGGATGCTTGCTTCTCTCGGGAAACTCTTTAAAACTGATGGAGACTTTGGAACACACATGGAATTTGGGTGATGGAGGGATAAAAAGTAAAATTAAAAAGGCACAGGTAGTACCTTCACCACCTAATCAACTCAATCTAATCTGCTCACTTTTGCCATAGACAAGAATATGCTTCAGTCCTTGGAAGAAGTCTGTGCAAGTTGGCCAAAAAATAGAGGAAACAGTCTGAAGTAATCAGAAGTTCTTCTGAGATGATGATCTCACTGCCTATGTATATTCATTGTTTGCTGGTAGGCAGCAATATTCTTTGGGTCCTCTTGACACAGGAGAAGTGGAAATAATTATAATTTCTAAATACTAATATTTTTTATAAAAATAATTGACTAATTTTTAACAGATAATAGATTTTATTGTCTTCATAGTATTACTGTGGAGGAATATATCTGTAAAACACATACATATTTATATGCAACATAAATATATAAGTGTATAAATATGAAAAATGCATAGCTATATATTCCCTTCCTCTTCTTTTTTTGCATTGCAAAGGAGGGACAAAGTACGAATAAAGATATCTTTGGACAAATTCTGCCTGGCTTTACAGAGTGGTCGTACATTACTGCTTCCAGAATTATAACAGGGTGAGCAAAACAAGGCCCAAGAAACTTTACTGTGTTTGTACACACCCAATAATTCATAGCTGGAAAGAGGCTTTGGGGAGCTGGCTGGTGCTTCAGCCAGCAGTTTATCAGACCTGACACAAGCTTTCGCTGATGAAACATTTGGACTGCCCACATGCCCTGCTTTCTGCCCTTCTTTAAAAAACCTCTTTTGTAAGTCAGCACTTTGCTGCCTGGACCTCCTGCCCGGGTCCTCTTGATCCGTCATGTTCCATTGCAGGCACAGACCCAGGAAATTGGGGAGAGCTGATTTTTTCCATTGCACTTATGCACATAACACTTTTATTACAATGCTGAGCAGACTTCCCGAGAACACGTCCTAAAATGCTGATGATAATTTTTGTTGGCTTTTAGTGTTGTGTTTATTTTCCCCTCTGAACCAGAGGCCAGCTACTACTGACTCAGGCTGAGTTGCAAATAGCCATGTTAAGGCTACCAAGGTCACAGAAGAAGGTGATGGGTTTTGTGACTACCAGTGACAAACATAAAATCTAATGTAAGTCTATTGATAAGCAAAATCGTAGAGGTGGCCAGAAAAGTGAGGTAGAGGCCCTGCAGTATGTGGAAATTGATAAAGTGATTTCTCATCCCCAAAAAGACGACTGGTCTGTCCCTCCTATACAGGATGTATGTCCTTGAAGTATCAGGCAGCACTTCTTTAGGAGGAACATCTACCTGCTGCTGAACACACCATTATTTACAGAACTGTCTGTATTCAGCATCATTTACATTTTCCTTTAGATGTAGATACCATCTGCTGCTCTGTTTTCTTTTGCCTACTGTCACAGTCGTAAGCATGCAATTACCATACTCCTACTCATTTTTTTCTTGTTCTTTTTCATTACAAGCTTAATTTCAGTCAGTTTTTGTCTTTAGCTTTCTTAAAGCCTGCAATTATTAGAAGACACTTTCTGAGATCAACGGCAATGTTTCATGCTGCACAGATATTTTTGAAATGGATTAAATGAGGACAGATGATAAAGCACTGAAAGAAATCTTTATATCAGAAAAGTAGAAGGAAAAAAGTACCCTTGTAAAAATTAACATATTGTGACTTTGTATGTATTAAAAACTTTAAGTAAGTGAACTATTTTTTTTCTCATAGCGGTACAGCAAGAATTTGCAATCCTGAGAATGTGTGCGCCTTTGTAAATAATCAGTGCAGCCTATAGAAAGGGTAAATAGAAAATGCCACCCTGGATTTTGTTCTTCTGTCTGAGTTCAGCTCAAGCCTGAGCATCAGAGTACTGCCAGGTTTGCCGTTAGCTTCTGATTTATTCTGCTGTTGGAATTTTTATAAGGTTGACTGTTGACTCTTGCAGCATCCTCACTCTCTCTGAATCCATAGTTTGCAGGTGGATCTTTTTCTAGAAAAACACCTTGTGATCCTGATTGCAGTAATTGTCAGTGTTTTAAAATTCTAAAAAAGCACCTGCTTTTTTAATTACTGTTTTGATCTCCAGAATATCCTGGAATTTTTAGCATCTGAAACTGCCAAGAGGCCAATCTGACAAGCAAAGCCAGGATGAGAGCTGTGCTTTGGTAAGAGTAGGAATTGACTCAATTTGGATTGAACGTAGAAAAATGGCTGCTGAGAGGGTGATTTAGGAACAGCTCTGTCCTGGGGGCTGTGGCATGCAGGGCTGGCCTGGGGAGCAGGAGCCTGCTCCCTGTTCCCTCTAACGGGATGTGGGGGCAGAGCCTGGCAGGCTCATGGCTGCTGCAGGACTTTGGGATGGAAGCCTTGGAGAGGGTTTGTGGTTGAAGTCTCGGAGATGCCACTACTCACACATCTTGTAAAACAAGGAGGGGATTTAGATGTTCTAAAAACATACCAGTAAATTAAAGATATCCCGTTAGGATATGTTAATTCCGTTTAGACAAGGGTGTGCACCTAAGAGCAACATGGGAGCTCTCTCAATGGCGTTCAGAGAAATGCAAAGGACATTGATTATAAAAACACATTACAGTGTTTCGGGACCAACCTGCGAGCCCTGGTAGCTGGCACCATACAAAGGATGTGAACCCTGGTCCTAGCTGCTGGGGACTGTAGAGAAGCTCTCGGCTGGTGCCAAGTGGGATATTTAGTGCCTGTGTTCCCCGTCTGCCTCATTTTGGTAGTGGGTACTTGGGTGGGGGGGGATGTGCTGGAGGCATCCCAGCATGGAGGGGGGCAAGGAGGAGCCTGCCAGTGCTGCCCCTGCTTGTATCTCATCAAGGTTTACATACAATATAAACGTGGTATGTTATATATATTTTATATATATAATACCATCACAAACTTTCATCTATAGGTCACTGAATGGGGAAATGTTAAGATTTTGACTAAGTTTTTGGTAACCAAACTTTCAAAAATGTGGGGGTTTGGTTGTTGGGGGTTTTTAACAATTTAATGTCCTGAAGTCTTTTCAAACCCAACATGTGACACTGTTACTATGACTCATTAGCAGCTTGGAGACGTTGTAACTGAACTGTGCCAGCATCCCATCCATCTGCATGGATTGCACTTCTTGCGCAAATGTTTATCCACTTCAAAGGGGTTTTGCAGGAGAAAATAACTTTTGGGTTTGTTTTTTTTCTGAAAGTTTCCTTTATTTTTTTCAGTTTCTTGTAAATAGAACTTAACCCTTCAAATTCTCACTTACTAAAATGTTTCCTCCTGTAACTGCAGCTGAATAAGGCAGATTAAAAGCTATACAGTTTGCATCAAGGTTTGCAGCAATGTTAGATGTCATAGAGAGTAATCTATAGGAACAGTAAAACTTTGAGACAATCTGGAGGGGATAGAGGATTTGTGGAACAGCCATCACTGAGAGTTTAAAAAAAACAGGTGAGGCTCTGCTGTGCTGGAGCTGGATTAGTTAAAACTGAGCCTACCTGAGGGCAGGGAGCCCCAGATGTCTGATTCACTGCAGGATTGTCTTTAACCATTGTTTTCTTATGCTCCAGCCCAAAGCATTGCAGCTGGAAAGTGATTCCGTAAGTGTACACGTGATGGATTAGCTGTGATTGCAAATCTGGTGTTTATGCTTTCTTGATTGCAAATAAGGAATTTGATAGTCAAACTCTTTCAGATCTGGGACTTTACTCCAAGGACCTCTGGACTTGGTAGAAAGTCTCTACGAGATCTTTTCACTCAGGTCCCTTCAGGCTATCTCTTATGAACTTTCTGCTATCAGTTGCTGTAGCATTTTATTTTAAATACTTCATTATGGACCTTTACAAATGTTAGCTGTTTGGTATTAGTAACAGTTATAATAAAAGGGTTTTTATTTAAAGAGCGCAGGGCTCATGTATCAGGATTTTAGTGATTACAAATAAATTTCAGATTAAAATTGTGTTGGAAGAAAGACTAGACATTTAGACATGGGGCCACGTCACCTTACTTTGGTATCTTACTGTGTCCAGCATGGGGTTTCTGAATCGCCCTTTGGAAATGCTTGTCTCTACTGATTGCAAAAGCAGTCGTAGGCACTAGGCAAGACATATCACCCTGTCAGCTGGCATGAGAATCTCCCTGGCAGAGAGGTAAAACCAGAGAAGCAAACCACACTGCTGAAAATCAGCCTACAACTTAGACTCTCCAAAATAGCAGTGATGGCTTCATGCAAGTGCATGGTCAGTAGACCAGATTACATCAAGTTATGGGGAAGTATTAGATTTCCTAAAAGTAGAAGGAAAATTGACTTCCTAAATTATCAAGGCACCGGACTTCCTAAAGTTATCTGATACGTTTATGATTATTGGCAACTCTTACACTGAATAAGAAGGTGAAAATGCTTTTAACATACTTTGTCCTTTCTCATGTTCCTTTAAACAATGACAACTTCAGAGTGGTGGCTCGAGGACTCAGTGATGCAGGGGGTAATGTGGAGAAACATTACTTGCCAAACAGAGGCGCAGAGGGGTCCTGGAGCCCAGATGTGCGTGGGCATCCGGAACGCTGGGTCCTTGCTCAGGTGCTGTGCCCTGAAAGGACCCTGGGATGCAATGTGAGCGGTCCCGGGGCAAGTGGGGGAACACTGAGGGTGACTGACAGCCCTTGAGGGAGAAGACACAGGTTTGCTTTCTGAAACACAATACTTGAACTATGGTTTGTCTAAAAGGCGATAGCTAATCAGGCTAGAGCGAGTTCAGACCCTGTCACTTTGTTGGACTGGCTGTTCATACTGCATTTATTTTTCTGATTATGAAGTTGTTTGGATTCCAGAGAAATGAATGAAACAATTTGATTTTGAAAGTTTGCCCACAGGGAGTGGAGGGAACAGTAATAGATAATAATACAAATCTTTATGGCTGGATCCTGCCCCAGTGGGTCTTTTCCTCACACACTAGCAGAATGAGAGGTTTATCCTGAGATATTAGTGAAATCTTGTGGTGGCCAGTTTGGACAAATGGTAAATTTAAGGCTTTGGGAGCATTAGGTTCAAGCACACAACTTCAGAAACAGAGGTAGAACAGAATAAATCAAGCCAACATTATTTCTTCCCATATGCCATGAAAGTCAGGATAATACATAGCAACAGGCATTACTACCTTGTAGAGAAGGTATCTAATCATTTATTTTACAGTTTAGGAAGCTTACAGAACTAATGAAAGCAAAAGTGACATCACATATAGGCAGATATAGGAAAATGTTATGTAGCTGCAGTTAGTAAAATGGGAATTAGATGTGATACTGGACAGCTAAGTTGCAGTATTAATTTTTAAATTATTAAGTCGGACGTAATGATGAAACCATTAGGAAAGGCAACAGAACATCACTTGTCATCTTGGAAATAGGTTCTCTAAAGCACTTTCAGGAAGTCCTGAGAAGAAAAAGAAATCTGAAAAGAAATATTTGCAATTTAAAGTGATAAAACTCCTGACCAAAACCCAAAGGCAAATGGCATTAGCTACGTCCAACCGCAAGTGGAAAGCTGAATCATTTAGACTGCATAAACTTAGAACAATGTGCGGTGTTTCCTCCTAGTGTTTCCTTCAGCTGAAGCCTCTGTGCGTGTTCAAATTTACCATTCAAATTAATTGATCCAAATTATCAAATATAACAGTTCAACATATGCATATTCAGATATGGGGCTTAAATTAATGCAAGTGATTACCTGGAAAATGCTGTGCTGCAATGATCTGAATTGATGGAGTTTAATGAAAAAAAAAAACAAAACAAAATAAAAAAAAATAAATAAAAAAATCCCACAAAAGCCCCCAAGTGCTTCCTTATTTCAGCATCAAGGTGAGCTCACAGCAAAGGGCTCCAGGGCCACACATGCGCCAGCCAGAGTACAGGCAGGGCAGGAATGGCTGGAGCTGCTGCTTGCTCTTTTCTCTTGCATAACTGGAAAAGTATCTCCTGAGCTATATCTCCTTCCAAAAGCACTTCTCCTATGTTGAAGAGAAGCTGTTTAATCTCCTCTTCCTCTGGAACTTTTTTCTTTCTGTTGATGCAATGATAAACATGAATAGGCGCTTATCTACTGCCAGATAATTGTGTTTCGTTTACTTTCTTTAACTTTATCTTTCATCAGAATCTTTCTGTCAATAAATACTTTGGGAATATTCTGGGAGGAACACTAACACAAATAATTTAAGTAAATGGCACTGATATGGGTATTTCTGCATTGTTTGCATGGCACATCTGCATGCACCCGCTATAAAACAGTCCCTACAGTCAGACATGGGGATATAATAACAGTTTAGGTCAGCTTGTTGTTATCTAAGAGACCATAAGCCACCAAATAGCTCACCAGCTTTCCCCTTCAGAGGCCTCTCTGCCACCTAGTGATGTGCTGAGATTTACCTTCTCATGTAACTGCTCCAGTGTGTGGGGATCAGACCAATTCAGGGGATGGACTACACCTCTAAGAGCCAACATGCGCCTCGTTGGTTTGTGTTGGGACTCCTACAGCTTTGGTTGGGCCCCTTTTCTACATTATACATGCCGCTAAATACAAAAGAATAAATAAGTAAGTTTATTGTTTGAGGTGTCTTGCCATGCTGGATGTGTATCCGCTGTGCTGCTAGCATTACGGCTTGTTTCCTTCAGAAGTCTGGTGGCAGAAGTTGGCATGCTGCTTCTAACTGGGTTCTAGCATGATGCTGGCAAAAGAAAAATGTTTTATAACCATGTGGATGCCAAGTCCTTTGAAATGAGATGCGTTTTCCAGGGTAATTATTCTGTCTCTGTAAATCTCCAGGCAAAACTTTCCAGGAATTAATATTCCTTTGCATCAGCCTTTGTGATGTGAAAGGCAATATTTAGGTCCTTCCTAAGGGAGGAAAAGAAGCAGTTGTAATGGAGACTGGAGCAAAACAAAACCTCCCACAGATTCAGAGGGAACAGCCTTCCAGAATCTCTCACATTGTGTTAGCAGGTTTCCTTTGAGTGTTTGTTTGAGCCTGGAGCCCAGGGCAGATCCATGATGCTGGGAAATGTCTTCCTCCTCTTGAGAGGACATTATTGTGGCACTGAGGGTTTGCAGAGCCAGCATGTCTCCAGCTCCTCCCAAAGACAACAGGGAAAGCTTTGCATTTGGAGCCTGATTTGTGCATTGCCTTCACTACAAATTGAAAGTGGTTATGAGCTGAACATGAATAAATTACCAACCTCATCCAGCCCTGCCTGCCTTTCTGAGATCATGGTGTCAATCTGTAGGGACCATCTACGCCTGTGTGTGTGTGTGTGTGTGTGACAAGATGGAAGGGCATGCACAGAGAAAGATGGAAAACAGAAACTTATTTGCTGGGCTGTTTAAAATAAAGGGGGGGAAATGGGAACCAAAGACATAACACAAAGTAATCATGTTGGTTAAATCAGAAATTATTTGATGTCTGAGAATTTTGAGCTCTTCTAGGGTCTCTTCTGCTTTTCTACAGCAGAGATTTAACACCTATAAGGGAAGCAAAAGAGCCCTTAAGAGGCCTAATCTGTGCACTGGAGTGGAATTTAATCTTCAACTCAAATCTCTGTCTAGAGATTGCAGGGAGAAGACGAGATATTTGTGTTGATTTTAATGAGTGCTTACCCACACCTGGGTATTGAAGTTATGGTGTTGTTATTAAAGCACAGTTAATGATTAAACCCTGTGAGTCAGCAGAAGAACACATTTGGGCACCAGGAGTTCGGACTTCACATAGACGGTAGAAGACCTCTGCTCTGTGAGGACTTCCAGCTATTCCCTCTGCAGGGTACGTCTCTTGGGTGGTGTCCAGGGCGAGTCTGAAACCTCCAGAGACCTTTCTGTGGGAGCTCGGGAGGGGCAAGGATGCTCAGGGAGCAGCAAGAGGGAGCCCCATGCTACCAGCTGCCCCCACAACCTTGGTTTCACCAATTGTGAAACCTGCTCAAGGAGTCAAGGAACAGCTAAATTTAAGTATGACCATGTATATTAAGACTAGATATATATGTTAAGACCAGACACATGAATTATGTATTTAGCTCCTCCAATTATTTCACTCATGTTGCTCATAATTGCAGTGAAGCAATATTCCATTGCAGTTGGCTTTGTAGTTGTTCTCCAAAACCGAGCAGGACCAATCAGGTCTCATCATTGCAATGACATTGCAGGTTTGACTTTTGCAACAAGGAAGTGAAACAGGCTTTTTAAAATATTAACTTTTATATGAAAAAATAGCTCACACCAAGTCATTTCATCATAATCACATTTCATTAACATTAAATTTAACAAAATCACAATATACATATAGAGTATCTATTTATTTATATACATCACTTTTTATTAACTATTAACTCTATGTAATAAAAATATATTACAACATTTGATATGTATTCACAAAGCACAAGCTGTTGTAAACAGAATAGACAGCACAGCCCCCATAATTAAAAATTTGAAGTCAGGACTGAAATTTATTTTATTGTATTCCTTTAAACTGTAGGTACTAATACCACAGAAATTTGTGTGCCTTTACATGAATGAATCTGTATCTCCAAAATACATATAGAGAGACTATTGCAGTTTAGCTTACCTGGGACCCTACAGCCCCTGTTAACCCGTGGCACTCTTGAGCATGTTGTCATTACAAATTGGTCCGTGCACTTCTCTATCCATGCAATTTAGAAAGGTTTTATTTATATTGCCATTTTTTCCTAAATAAATAGTCCCTGCAATTACATCCCATTGTTGTACAAAAAAAAAGTAAAATGCAACAACTTATAAGGGTATATTTATAATAATATAATCAAAACATGCTCTATCTACAGCAGCTGTTATTAATGTCATTTCAGAACTATCTTTCTTCAGACTGGCTAGGTGCTTTAAGAAATAGGAAACCCCCTATCTTCATTATTCACAAAACAAAACAAAAAAGTTTAAATACACAGGCTGGACCTTTTAGCGCTCTCATCCTATGAATGGTCTTTACCTATCCAAGCAACCCCACTGCTCTTACAGCAAGGATTTGTAAAACCAGCCCCTAATAATCTAATCTAGAGGAAAATTTTTATATCTAACTGCATCTGGAAAGACTGGTAATACGTTACATTCCTGCAAGAATTCAGAAGGGAATCATTAGTGATTGCCAAATATGTGGGGGTTTTATCCTAAAATGATCTTAAGAAAATAAAAACACTGCGGAAAAAAAATCTAAGGTTTAGAAAAATGCCCTGCATATAAAAAAAAGGTAAATCAAGGCACCTTTTAGTTATCTATTTCTATTTTCCAAGGCAATCTGTGATAATGGTTTTTCAAATATCTTATCCGGGAAGCCCTATGGTTTCTGGTATAAAAAGACCCATTCTTTACTCTGGCTGACGCAGGTGACTTTATTTTACTTGAATGAGGTTGGGCCAGATGGCAGAGCATGGAGAACTTGTCCCCAGCCTTGTCACATATTTGCTGTATGACCCCCAGGGCACCGAGTATTTATTGACAATTTTTTCCGAATGGAAGTCAATCCATTCATGAGATAACCTTTTTTTTTCCCTCTGTAACTCATTGACCACATTAGCAAAGCAGAGGAGTAGAAATTACCTGTCGTTGCACAAGCATTTCGTCGCCAGAATGGTGGTAATGCAGGCCACTTTGATACGTAACAGGGTTGGGTTTTTTCTGGTTTGTTCAAGAAAGAACTCAAGCTAGCATAATATCCCTAAACAGGACTACTGGTGATGGTCAACAACAGGAAAGCTGTGGACAGCTTTGCACCCTGGGCCACGTTGCATTCCCACTCGTATCTCACTAGGATGAACTGGCGTTTCATTTGAAAGCACTGCTTTTCTTTTTCCTTGGGTCATCTTGTTGAATCAAATCCCAGGAGGATGAAGGCTTTCAATTTTTTGTTATTTGTATGATTTTTAAGAAAAGGTTTGCTTTACAGCTCTAATTGTACAACTACAGTGACTAGAAGACAGCTTCCTAGTATTCAGTAATAACTCCAAACAGAGTTCCTTACCTAATTTATCTTTGTTGGTTATTAATCAAACGTGGGCTCATGCCTTTGGGTATATTGAAACCATGTGCAATAGTATTTCTTCAACAAAAAAATTGTATTTTACTACACAATTACCACACATGAATGTCGTCATACAGCTGATGCGTTTGCTTAATACACACATTTTGGAAGTGCACTTACAGTCTATAGGGCTAACCATCTTTCTTATAAATATAGACATATACGATAAACTATAGCAACCTCTCTAGTTCATTAGATCAGCATTATTTGCTTAAAACCCAACAATCCTAAATACATATTTACATGATACACACCAGGACTACAGGTAAGAAGTAGACATTTTACAAAGACTGCAGCAGCTCCATGTAAACTTTTATACCCCCCAACAGGGACAGCTGCCTCTTTGAGCAGGATGGTTTTCATAAAGAAACTTCACCCATCAAAGATTTTTGATATACGGAACGCTGAAAGCATAAAAAGCAAATTAAAAAAAATAGATTTAAGGCTAAAATGTTATTGTTCTCGCTTACTGAGGCTTGGGTAGATTACAAAGGTATAATCCCTGATTCTGCAAACACGTAAGCCTATGCTTAGCCCTAACTATCCAGGGCTACCCACTGAAGCAAGCACATAGTGACCATAGGATCAGGATCTAACTGAGCTTTCTGTGCTGAAAGTGGTGTGCTGTAATAGTCAGTGGATTTTAGGGTCAAGTAACCATGAGCTGACACAGGTGTGCAGTCTCTGGCTTTGCTTTTAGGTTTTGTTTAATCACAAGAACATTTAATCTGGGGAGAAGACAGTTCTAACAGTAGTGAAAAGCAAGCTATTTCCAAAGGGTTGTTTCAAAAGCATTCACTGCACATGTAAAAATGGACAGCACAAGATATTCAGAGCCTTCTTCATTTAAGATTAAGAGGGGTAGGGGAACTATGAAACATTAGGCATGTAAGTCTAGAAAAATACGATTACTTTGTGCAAACTACCTAAACCTCCTGGGCTTTAAGAATTAGACTGTTTCCTAAGGCAAGGCTCATCCAGGTGTAGGTGGTTTCTGGTCATTCAGACAATGCGACTAGTTTCCATTTAGCCCATCTGAAAGCCATTAGAGTCTTCCCAAGCCAACATGGACCTTCCTATGGAGGCTTGGCTGCTCTTGTAGCCTCAGCCCACTCTACAGCAGCTACTGGGCTTTGACAGAAGCTTGACCTTTCTCTTTGGAGTGAATGGATGGCCGAGAGACCCGGAGAGCTCTCAGTGTGGAAACAGTTCACTAGGAAAAGCCCACTGCAGCCAGGGTAACACATTTCATTGCAATGACAGAAAAGCTGGTTTATAGTTCCCAACCTTCCTGACCCTCAGCCTCCCATTCACATCCATTTCTGCCCCAGTTTGGTAACCTCTAAAGCTGTTCTGATGCAGCTGGTTTTGAAGTTAAGATGTCTTCCCAAAGATGTCTTCCCAAAATTATTTTTTAAAAACAATTATTTCCAGGAAGATTTTATTGTTGACCTGAAGTGGACTAGGATCGTTTCCCAGCAGATGCATCGGCAAAATTGAGACAGTAAACTACAAGAGGCAGTGATGTGCCTTTTGGGGGCTGGATAAGATGACCTCCAGATGTTCCTTCCAACCTCAGCTATTCTGTGATGCTGTGATATGTGTGGCTGCTGCTGCAGCAGTCGTCAGGCTTCATAAGGATTTGTCTGGAATTTTTTAATAATCTAGATCTGATTTTTTTCAGAAATAAGAGAGGTTATAAAAAGTCTGATTAAGGGCCACTGGAAAGAGGTTGCTGTAATCTTTTACTCAAAGAGTAAAAACAGGGATAGAACTTATTTAGAGAAGAGTCATGCAGCTGCCTGACATTGCAAGTGGGCATGTACACACATGAGGAACTCACTAAACCCTGTTTACACCTTTCCCTTTGTAAATACCATGAAAGCATGGCCCCACAGATTTAGAAGGCAGAGCTATAAAACCTGGATATAGTTCTCTAATGGGACCCAATCCTCAGGTGAAACAACCGTTATGTTGATTTATGTCAGGTCCTTAATATTTATCCAGTAAACTCTTATCAGTCTCTCATAGTTTTTGATGAATGCAATTACCCAGATCTTCACGTTCAAACTGGCTCAAAAACATAACATAAAACAGGATCCTAGTTCACAGTTAGGGCTCTGAGACTGTATAAATAGCTGTAAAACGAATGGAGGAAAAAGCTCAGAGTCCGTTAAATGACATAGTGGACTAAATTCCCTTAGTCGTCTGCCAGTGTTCTGCCTGCCAAATTTACAAGATACGAAGAAAATGTTAATTGAACATGCGTGTGAGAAATAGATATTGCATATGGATTGCAGATACCAACAAACAGAAAACTGCATATTGCCTAAGCAGCTGCACAGGTTTTGCACATGCAGTTCCATATTTTGGGCACACATTGTAGCCATACTTTACAAACTTTTTCAAAAATATTTAAATAACAAATAGAAAATCACACACACACACGCGCGCGCGCGCACGCATTTGTGTTAGACAAGAGAACAGTTCCGCTTCGTGATCAGAGATAATAAAATATTGTGCATTACATTTACCATCATTATTCTAACTCACTCAAGCCAAAGTGTTGTATAGCACATACAATACTCAGCAGGCAGATAGTTACTCATATCTACATACATAACTTAGACATACATTTTAGAAAATTTTGCCGGTTGCCTATAAGAACTCAGCTGAATATCTAGCACTTGATGAGCCACAGTATCATATTTCTAGTATCTTACAGAATGTTGTCAGGAAACATTAGGGTATTACTTTTATTTTGTATACTGAGTCAGTTTGGCAAGCACCAGCATTTACAACTCTTGCTTGCTTCAGATGGTAGAAATATGACAATGTGTCAGAGAGCTGATGTAAGTAAGCGGAAATTATATTTATTCTCTTTTATAAGATTAATTCTAGAAGAAAGGCACCATGAAAGAAAGACAAAATTTTAAACACATACAAGGGGAGAGATTTATTGCTCATGGTGACACATAAATCAACCAGCGACTGACTGATACACAAGCATAATGAGACAAGTCCAATGCTGTATTCTTCTCCATTTTTACTAGCCATCCTAAATGTGCAATGGGTTGGTTTTTTGTTTTTCTTTCTGGGAAATTATCTTACTCTGTTTGAATAATTGATTTAAAATTTGAAATCCTTCTGGGGCTAGGTTTATCGACATACAAACCTCCCATTGACTTTGGCTGCAGCCCCACGTATACGTTGACAACCGCTGTGGACATCAATGATCACCCTATTGCAACTTACTTCAGTGGTCTTAGTAAATGTAAAACAATCTGATGCAGAGATTTTTATCTTTTTAAACTCACTAATAATCAACTTTCTAATAACCTGTATTCTGATGCAATCAAGTATCAACATGAATTGAATTTCTTGAGAAACAAGTATTGAAGTGGGTGTTTTTATCTATTGCACCTGAGAAAATTATGTTAAGCCTAAGAAGTAAAATGATTAAGATGAGGTAGACTATTTAATCTGGCTAAGGGCTAATTTTGAATGCAGTATTTTAAAAACTTACTTAAATTCTGTGACAATCTTTGTGTATATATTTTAATTATATTATTTCTATAACTAAAATTAATAGTTAAGCTGAAAATTTTTATTTACAAGGTGGTCAATAATCTTCATTGTATTAATTCTTCCATTTATAAAGCAGATGACAAAGTAAATTAATGGATTAACACGGTTTCTCACTGCTGTAGTGCCATGCCAGAGCGAGGGCTAAGGCAAGGCTCTCCAGACCGACACCTGAGGTATCACCCCATATTCACTAACCTTGGGGTGAAGCCCCTCACTGAGTTACCTGTCTGGGCCTTGAATCACTGGCCAGAAACTTCATCAGTGGATGCTTTTTGCCAGGTATGAAGGAAATTGTAGTTGCCATAATGTCTGTTCCATGAAAGACTTATATTCATGGTAGAGCTTGCAAAATGGAGCATTCTAATGTCTGCGAAGTGACTGATATTGATCGCCTAGCATAAGTGATAGGGAATATATTAATTTAGCTCATCAATCTTTGCTGTCAGGGATTCTGCAGAGCTATAGGCACCAAACAGTGCCCTTTGCTTGCGGGACACAGGAGGTGGTAACTAAAAAGTAATCCCCATTTTTAGTACTCGGGGCCTTATTTTCTCAGTATGGTCCTGACCATGTTTTCTCAATATAATATTGACAATCAGAATATGAGCAAGGATAGGTGGTAATATAGCCAGCTATGTCAGCTGTTATTGAAGCTGCCATTGCATGCATGAAGCCTAATTAACCAAGGCTATTCAAAGTCTGGGCATGCATTTGCCATTTACCCTCAAAAAAGAAACTGTGTACTTTATGGCCACTGGACAGAAGCTTTCTTGACCTACCAGGCAAAAATTAATTTAATTTCTGATGTAACTTTGCTGTTGTCTTATGGACTTTAAGTCACTTTCTGGAGAAAAATGTGTGCAGAATTAAGGTCAGAATTGGTAGTAAGTCTTTTGCCAATCAAAGTATAAATGTGAAGCATTTGAAACCAATAGTTCTTTACCTGAAAATAATTTTAAGATATTATAAGGACAACACATTTTGTTGATGTAGGTTGTTTTAGAAATTGATTATTCTTAAAAGTCATAACGACAGAAATTACAATTGATTAATTATTGCTCTTGATATTCTACAGCTTCGTTACTAAGAAAACACTTGGAAAACTGTCTCATTTCATAGTGTTTTCACTCAATTGAGAGAGAAGTTGCTGAAAATTACCCAGGAAAGTAATTCTTTGTGAGTCACCGGAGGATGGCGTCAGCACCATGTGCCTATGGGACAGTTGTGAAGCCAGCTGCCAGCTGTAGTTGAGCTTACAATGAACTAAATTTACAAAAAAAAAAGTTTACAAAAATTAAGATATGTGGCAGTGTCTGAGGAAGTGTGGCATGTAGGATTGTCCTGGTTTTCAAAATTTTCCTATGTTAGCCTCCTGAGATCTGCACGTTCAGATGTGGATTCAGAATATTGGCTGCACTTTCATGGTGGGGAGGGGGGCTATTATTTTTGCTCCGCTTGCTTTCAAAATTATACTTTTAAACTCAGCTTTAGGCTCATCTTTCCTTTAAGTAACATATCTGTATGAAAAAACCCAAACAAAAACATTATTAAAAACACCTCAGAAAAAGAGATATTTTTTTTTTCCCCCTGGGCACAGGGCCCAGTTCCGCAGCTTTGGGCAAAATCCATCTCTTTATAACTCAGGTATACTGGAAGGAAGGCAGGAGGCATCCTGACCTTTCGATCCTATCTACCATTTTTATTTTTCTGAAATTTAATGGGGAGAAAATGAATGGGATTCTGTGGAAGTTACTTTAAAATCTTAGAGAAGACGTGGCTGAATCCAGCCTGTTAGCATATTTCAAAAGTGATTTTTCTCTTCCTTCGATTCTACGGAATTGTTAAAAAAATATGAAAGCTATGTTGGGCACCATGTGAGTATCTAGGTAAAGACTTTTCTGTTAAGCTTTTCCTGTTAAGAGTGTTTCTCTCAAGCAGCTCGGTAGGGGTGGTTTGTGTAAAGCCAGGCTGGCAGCTCCATTGGAGAGAGCGTTACCTGCAGCCAGTGAAAAATACGGCACAAATATCCCTGGTTTTAGAATAATCATATGAGGTCACCAATTTGCTCCCATGATGTTCGTGAGTCCTTCTGCTGAGGACTAACTTTTTACCCTATATGTATGTGTAACTGCTGATGGAAATCAATGGGAGATTTGTATTTGCGAAGCCTGCAGGACACAGATCAATAGCACTCTTTTAGCCGAAGGCAGGAGGCACAAAGCAGCCCGCCTCCCTTAGGTGTTACATGGGCTACTGGAGGGACACGGGTGGGCTTCAACCTGTCCATGACTGCCTCCCAAAACCTTGACAGCTAAGGATAGCTACTAGGGATAGGCCAGTTACTTTTGTTTCCCATGTATCGCTTTATGTGTCTTGTACGTCCCATACCAGGCCACTCATTCGTTCAGCTGCAATATATTCTGGTTGTGCGATTCGCTTGTGAGGGCAGAGGAATTGATGGAGCTTCTTTTGAGGATCTTGTTTATGATGTCTTTCCACGTCTTCTTGTACTGATGCCGTAGCAATGAGTACACAAAAGGGTCTGAAACAGCTTTGCTGTAAGCTAAGCACTTGGAAATGATTCCCCAGTGGGAATTGATGTGGACCACAGAGGATAATTCAACAAGTCTGTGGAAAAAGGAAGGTTGAAAGAGTGAATACTTGTATTAAAAACATGGAGCAACAGCACAACTGTAAGCCAATGACCACCCCAAAACTCCAATTTATTCTTGGGCCATTGCATGAAAACAAAAGAAAAGAAACTCATACTCAGGAAAATGTGAATGTAGTCCTCTCCTTATACATTTCTAAAACTGCAAATATAAATTTGAGGTCTGTTTCCCAAGGATGGGACTACGTAGCTCCTATGAGGGTGTCTTGACCTCCAAACTTCAAGGCATCCTTGACTCTCCCTTGACATTTAGCTGTATATTTACTGAGTCTGGAAGCAGACCTTGGATGTCTTGCCTCCTGAAGGGCTCTCCTGATCATTTGCCTCAATAAATACTGAAGAATTTAGTGCAAAATGGAATAGCTCCATCAAGATATGAGGCAGTCTTCAAAAGAGCTTATTTATTTGTTATTGGAATACACCTTTTGGAGACTAAAAACTGAGTCCAAATCTTAGATGTAGAGCTGGGTTTTCAGCTCATCTGGCTCACTCAGGCCATTGAGATACTTGATAAAGGGGCACCCCTCTCTCTAGGTACTGTAACCCAGCCCCATTTTTACTGTCTGGTGGGATCATAAATACTCTGTGCTAAGCAGGTCAACACCTCACAGAAAGTTTGCTGCTAATGAAAAATATCATGCAGCATCAAAATAATTTCCTACGTAACATACCCTCAACCATTACACCTTCAGTCTCTGTGCCAAAACTTATCCGTGCCAAAATTATCCATACGGACAATGTGTGTTACTTTCTCTGATGACTCTAGGGTTTTTAGTACTAATAAGAGCTCTTGTTAGATATTAACATTTAACTTCTTTTTTCTTCATTTAGTGCTTTTGTTTTGTGCATTTTTCTAGTACTATGTGTTGTAAGATAATTTTTATGGCAGTTGAAGTTCATCACAGACTTAATATAGCTCTAGAGGGAATTAAAGGAGTATAATCTCCCCAGGTATGCTTCCTAATGACTTTCACAATTATTGTCACCATTGAATCCATCCTGTACAGCAAATTTAGCCACAAGTATTGTAAAAATTGTCTCTGCATAGCCTAACATAATTTTATAAATATTGATGCAAAGCCATACTTTGAGCACTGAAGTTTGAGACTGGGACCCAAAGTGCCATTGCTTGGTCTCATGGGAGTCATATATCCCTACCATTAGCTATGTGAAAATCCAGCATCTAGTCTGAACTCGTGGTTCTAGGCCTCCTCTAGAGCATCTGAGAAACCACTCCAGCAGTGCTATCTAGCTCTTAGCCAGTCCAGCTCCTGAGAGTGAGTTTGATGCTTTTAAACCGTTTGTCTGGGTCATAGAAGAAACACACAAGGAAGGAAAATTTATCACTGAGACATGGCATAATATATCTTGAATTTAAAATCTGGTCAGTTTAAGGGCCAAACATATACATTTGCAACAAATTTAGCAAGGCAAAACTTTTAACTCATTAGGGGAGGGAGGGAGAGAGGGAAGAACTTTATATACTCCTCATACTTACACTAGTATGGATAGTTCACTTTGTACCGAGACAGAGTATTTTTGACAGCGAAATATTGATAACTCCAGAAAGTTTTCTTTACCCATGTCTTTGAGCAACACTGAAGGGCAAATCTGTTCAATATGTCTCTACAGCTGTTGGGAAGCTATTGATTTTTCTAGAGGACAAACAGCCGCATGTACTGCTAGAGAGCCCCACTATGCAATGGCAAAAAAGATCTTTGCTGAAACTGCCTTCAGCAGCAGGTGCTCTTAAACCTGCCTGGAAAATACTTCAATGGCTTTGTCTTCAGACAAAGCACCATTTCCAAGGAGCATTCAGATGTGTGGTTCCTGCAGCAACAATGACAACAGTCTTGGTACTTCAAGCAGTTTAGCGATGAGGATTTTTTTTCCTCACTCATTTTATTCTCATTCCATAAACTTTCACTACATCATGTTGTGCTGGCAGATGTCATGGTCCAGTCATTTCAGCACAAAAGTGGGACTAAGGAACCTTAATTTGTTACACCACTTACTACGAGCTTCTGTCTTCTCTCTCCCTTCTGGTTTGCCTGGACTGCAAACTCCATGGCAAAAGCACTGGTTATTCCTGGGTATGTGTGCTGGGCTTAGCACCATGGCTCTGCAGCCAGTGCCGGGGCTTTAGCCACTGCCACAGTACTGGTAATTCTAATACTGAGAGTAGTTTTGTGTGCTTTGTGCTAGCAATTTGATCACTTTGTGTATCACTTCCATTGGAAGTGAGGCACACCTTTACAGTGATGTTTTTAGGGGTGGTGACGTTGACCAATTACTCTTTGAGCTCACAGATGTGTGAGACATTTGAGGTGACCAGGCTATGTTCCATGAAAATACTCGGGAGTTGCTCTTGCCCCTCCACTGGTGCTGCTTGGCTCAGCTGATCACTGTAAGCAACTTTAAAATACCAAAGAACCACCATCTGTCCCATTTCTCTCTCCTTTCATCTCAACTAAACAAATGCTGTTCTTTCAACCTCTCCTCGTAACTCATGGTTGGTATCTTTCTTACAGTAGAATCCAAACTCAGACATAATTATCTGCTCAAGCTGCCGGGGCGTCTCCTCTGGTGTTTTCTCCCTTGTTTAATAAAATGTAGCTCATGATACCCACATTAATATGCTCTAAAAGGAGAATTGACTATTTGGAACATAATCATCTACTGAGTCATATTTACTTTGTAATCTGCCGTGAGCCATCCTTCTTCTTGTTATTCTCCACTTCACGTACTTGATGCCTTCTCTGCATTTTGAATTTCATCATGTTGAGTTTCATCTGGTTTATTTACTTTTACCAAATGCTTTACCCATGTGAATTTGATTAAGTTTAATTAAATTCAGTGGATGCTTTGAATGACCAAAATATGACAAATTTGTATCTGAGTCTCTGTCAATCAGTTCTATGAGATGTTAACAATCTCCACTTAAAGCATATCAAATACATACTTCAGGGTTGCAAGCCTAGACTTGCTAATTTTACCTTCATTGACTGATAACTGAAAAGCCTACACTTTTATTGACAGCATTTTAAATATTTTCTTTGATTATGTTCCCCAAGTGTCCTTGATATTTACACAGTTTGCAATTCTTGGGTATTATTTTGAATAGTAAATTAGATTTGCAGATACCAAGCAGCAAACACAAAAATACAGACAAACACTACACAATTCCATTTTGTGTACAAACAATAAAATGTCAGTCTTTCAAGGCATATCACATACTTTATTGCCTTTGAAAGAGAGTTTTGTTTCTCATTTATGAGGGAAATTATATGCATAGCTTCAATTTTCATGAAAAGTTTCAGCCAAAAAAAAGACATTTTCCATGAAAAAGCATTAATATTTCAGTGCTACCTGTAAATTAAATTCTACAGCATCAACTACATAATTCCCTATCTTGCTTGCATGAGCCGCTCTTCTACTGTCTGGTCTTCAATACCTTTCTATTTCAAAGCTATAAGGTGTTTTGCTGTGATACTTGTTAATGTTTTAGAAAATTCTGTAGCATGTGCCATGTCATATGGCTATCCAGTAAACAAATGAGAATGTTATGTTGAAGATTAAGACCTTCATCTTTTATTCAGGTAATACACACTGAAAACATGTGCAGTTTATTGCTTTAGTAAAATATTTTACTGAACTTGTATACGTCCAGCTGGAGGCTACTGCAATGGCAACGTATCTGCTGTGCATTGCTTAAACCTGAGAACTTAACTGAGCTATGGAGAACATTCTGAAGAAAACGGAGTCTCAAACAAGCTAAAAGTCATCTTGTTCAGGAGTGAAACAAAGCTGGCACCACATTTTGGAGATGGTAGGTGATGAAGTTCTCACAAGAAGAAATTCCGTCCTTTCCCCAAGAATTTGGATCAGCTCTTTAAGCTTGCATTCCTAACATTTCTGTTTCTGTCTAATTCTGATTATTTTTTCCCCACACAAGTCCCATATTATCAGAATTAGACCTTAGTTGTTTCTTTTGTGTTAATGATATGAATAAGCTGACCGTGAGTTTTATCTTGATGTTGATTGTACTTTATTTTCACTTTATTGCTTGGTAGGCTGAATCTTTTGTATGCTGTCTTGCTAGTGAAAACGCCTTATTTTAATGATTGCTTCTTCATACAAGAATGGCATTGCAGTGCTTGTTTGCTGATTTACCCTTAGCCAGTTTTCCCTCTGAAGTGGTGCATATATTACAACTGGCCAGCTCCTGTAAGGAAGCAGACTTTTGGACTCTCATAGCTGATCTTGCAGATCTCTTACAGCAAATCTTGCAAACCATTGCTTTTAGCCATTGCTGCTCTCCAGAGCTGCAGGAACCACCTGTCTGCACAGAGATATGAGGATAGCAAGGCATGACAGAGATATGAAGATAGCAAGCAGCGCTGTCCAGCCTGTACCAAAAGATTTTTCTATCCAGGAGGAAGATATCTCTACCTCACATCAGCTGAGGCTTTCGACGAAGACTAGAAGGTCACTTTCTTCAAATATGTCAGCCTAAGATTGCATAGGAAAATTATGCATTTATATGCACAGACAGGCGAGAACATAACTTGCAGAGGAATTTTGAACTTGCCTGTCTAGCCGATCAGGATCTGCACACAGAAGGCAGGCAGACACTTTAAAAACATGATTTCTTTACCCCCTGTCCCCCTGGGATGATACAAGAGAATTTTAATCTTCTGCCTGTTCCACCATCTTTCTCTGTAACCTGAGGGCTTGGGGCTGTGAACTTCTTTCTGGTATTACTTCAGGATTTTTAATTTAAAGCCAATTTCCTCACACATTGACAGCACTTATTAACTTACATGAGCAAAGTTCTGTACTTCAGTATGAAATGCCTGGAGTTGGAAATTAATATTAGAAATTGGTATGACTTGTTTTAATTCTTCTTATGAAAAAGCTCCTGGGAGAAGATATGTTTTGAACAATGTTATTTAATCACATAATGATAAATATAGCAAAAGCAGAGATACATACTAATAGAATTTTTACAAACCAAGAAACAAGCTATGCCTGGAAATAATACAGGGTAATACATCGGTCATAATGGTACAGCGGAAACAAATCAAGAAGAATCAGATTCTATTGATATACTGCTTAAGGTCAGCCACTGAGCTAATTAGAAGGGTGTTTTCTTGATAAAAGAGGTGCTTAATCTGACTTTTACCTTAATATAATCTGAAGATCTCTGGTTTACCCAGAGAAGGATTTATCTGGCTGGGGTTATAAGCACAACTCCTTCACCGGTTCATGGAATTGCTAGAGACAACTATTTGGTTTTGGTGTGGAAGCAGAAAGATGTTGCTACAGCAAAGCCTTATGATTTGCTGCTGTCAGGCCTCAGTTCATGACGTACTTAAAAGCATGTTTAATTTAAGCATATTGCTGATTAGAGCTGGCTGTCAAAAGGAGAGGCTGAGCAATACACTTCATTGGCTATCTTCTGTTCACTGCCTTGAACTGTGATTGATTGCCTCTATCTCGTCAATGCAAAGTGTTGGACACAGTCCAGAAAATAATATTTGCTTAATAATTAAGCTCAAAAGCCTTCTAATCCCCTTGACTTGGACACCCCTCAGCCGTATGTGTGAGGTATAGGGAAACACCGCAATGCACGTCCTTGAATACCCATCCATGCGGCGTAGCACCCAGCAAGGTCTCGAGGGGGATTCAAGTGGCTAAAGAGGGAACTCCCTGTAGCCTGTTGTGCAGTGATCCCCTAGGCATGTCAGAACTGAAAAGGCCAGGAAAGCGACAGCCTTTACCCCACCTGGCACGCCTGGCCAGTGCCCAACTCTTCATGCATTCATGCATTCAAGACCCTACATCTTGACTCTTCTCATAGTCACTCTCTGTGGCAAAGCTACGAGTCCCCCACAGCCTGAAGACTCAGCGGAACATTAAAGTGATCCTTGTATGGACTAAAGGAAGGAGGCTGAGGATTTTTCTAATACCTCTTCTGTATCTTAGGGCTACTGGGGCACAAATTAGGATGCCACAGAGTTAAGAGGAGGTCGGGAGGCGGTGCTTGAGCACTGGTCTGAGATGACTATGGAGAAGCACAAAAATACTTCTGACAGTCCTGGTTAGAGCACACGGCATCACTCAGGATGGAGCCGCAAGCTATTCTGTGACTGCGACAATTTTCATTAAGTTCAGAGACCCAACATAAAATGAAATTTAACCGTTTGTAATGAGACAAGTACTCTAATATCTTATAGCCTGAGAACAAAGTCTGAACGCCTACAATTATAAATCCTTTGGAGAGTGTGTGGCATGGAGTGTCTGCTACTAAGTGTAAGTGAAGCTAGTAACACTGTTACAAATGTAGTTGCAGCATTGTTACAAATAAACAGCATTAATCAATTAGTTATTATTATCATTAACATAAAATCAATGCGACATGCAGGTTTCCATCTTTGCCAAGAGACTACAAGACCTTCTTGTGAATTGTTTTGTTAGAAATAGAAACTCAGGATATTACACTGAATTGGAAAAACTTGGGGTTGGCTACATGTCCACTTGTATTCAGCTTTTTCAATGATTCTTTTATGATGGATCTGAGTTTGACTGAAGTCAGCCCCAGTAATTTCTATTTGATAGTATTGGAATAGGTGAGACTTTAAAGATATTTTTTCTTTCTCTGTTCTGCATAGCTGCATTTCAGTTTTTCCAGAGTCTTTTAATAAGGAATGCACATTGTAAATTTCCCTCAACAGCTAGATAACATTTTTCTGGATATACTCACTTTCTAATACTTTATGTTTCATAGGAGTAATTTTGTGTTTCCCTCAGGAGCCATTTCTAATGATAAGCTAGTAGATAGATAAAGGCATCTGACCAGATTTTTTTTTAGCTATGAGCCAGAGCAGCTTTGATATTTGATGTTTATGACTAATAAACTCTATCCAGTCAGACAAAACTATCGTTTAAGTTTGTGGACCATGTTCTCACCTCAGCTGGATCCTGCTTGACCAGATTTTTACAGTCTGACCTATTGAGACCTGTGTCTTCCCCTGCAGATCCGGGGAGGCAATCTGAGGAGTAGGTGACTACTTGACCTGAAAAACGTCTGCAAAATCCTGTAGACTGACTTACTAAATCACTCCCATGTGACCAACATATTGACGGGGCTGATTGAACAGAATTTGGCCTTCATACTTCACCAGGATTGTATCAGATAAGTGCTGTGACATTTTATACAGTTTTGTTAGCTCAGTAAATGCAATCTCTGCCATAGGAGTGGAAACGGTGCACAAAATTTTCACAGGAGACTTGAATCATTTTCTGGCTCAGCATGCCCTGCTTCCCTGACTCAAGAGTGCATCTCAGTGGTCTTTGCCAGTATGTAGGTTCACACTTACCTTGTAATTACATAAGGTGCAAAACAAAGTATAAAAGTACCAATAAAGGTACTTATTTTCTTTGTTGCTCGCTGCCTCCGTCTCTTTTGTTCTTCTAGACAACGCTCTCTTACACTGTGTGACATTCAACACAAACAAGAACATGAATCATAATATCAGGTAGCAGATTTTAATGGCTTTACTGATGGAATGATGGAAATCAATCGTTCCAGTAAGTGCTGTATTCGCATAAGCCAATACCAGGTGCACTGCATTTATATGGGACGATACCAAGTGCTAATGCATTGTCTGATCATCTTACCCTCCAAAAACAATTACTATGAAATACATGATTATATATTTATATGCACACACCCCCATTATACCAATTTATATAGAGTCAAATTGATGGAATCCAGCCTTGAATTCAGTTGCAGCTCCTCTTTGAATTACTGTAAGCTGTATTTGCAGGCCAGAGTTTGTCTCATGATATCCAGAGATGTGAAAAATACCCGGAGTGGGGTAGGCAGCATGCTACTTCCCTCAAAACAGCAATTCCAACACCACTATCTTAGACAGGAGAAACTTCCCAGCAAGATAAGCAATAAAACACAATAAAATCATAATGGGAAAAAACATGCTCTGAACATTCAGTCCAACGTTGGAGCAATCACTATATCTCATAGCTGTGAACCATGTGGCCATAACTCCTACAGCAGCCCGTGCAGCTCTGCACGGCTGCCGTGCTGAACGCTTTGCAAAGCCAGGAATTATGCAACAAATCCACAGTTCTGTGATGTTCTGACTCCTCGCCTCAAACCAGCCTTGCTCCTGACTAAACAGCTACAGATTAGTCACACCCTGGGGTTTTTCCTACCTGTGGCATTTTAGGACAAGAGCTTCTCCTTTGAGTTTCCCTGTGGCGGTCTCACCAGGCCACCAGAGATCTTCTAAGACCCTCGGCATGCCAGCAAGGTGATGGGAGCATGGGGCTGAGACCACACTTCCACTGCAGGAAATCCCCTTTGAAATCAGCATGTTCACTTGCCAAAAGAGTGATGATAACATGAAAACCCATCCTCCTTCTCTACGCCCTTGTGTAAGCCCTGTGCTGGCTGTGCGTTTTGAGGGAGGCGGGTGAGTTCCCATCTTCTCCAGGCAGGTAGGTTGGATGGGCAGCACTGGTTGTATCTGCCAGAGCCTCAGGGCCATCTGTACCTGAACTACTCCCTTTGGGAAAGAGCAAAGTGAAAGCCAGGCTGCACCCCCAAAACCCCTCTCTAGGCACATGGCAGCACTGCTACGTGTTCTCTCATGGCAGAGATCTTGTGGTAAAGCAATCACATCCCAGGCAGACCAAATGGTCTGGCCCGAGTACTGCATTTTGTAACTGCTTGGCATTGGGCTCTCTGTTTTTATTGTAAATTTGTAATTGATGACCTGATGTCAGGCTCCACACTCACATATGTTAATAGCTGTGAGGTTTATGGCCATACCCTTACGTTGTTTGCTGTCCCTGCAAATGTTTGATCATCATCTAAATGCATGTTATGTCCTGAGGATCTCCGTGTGCTTCAGTGATCCCTGTGGCAGTGAGTTCTTATGTTACCTTTTGGTTGTGTTAACAAAGACATCTTCCCTTTGATTTGTTTTATACATGGCCTTATGCTGACAGTCCCCAGAGCAGCTACCGTGATGACAAAATGAACAAAATACCGGAGGAAAAGGTTTTTCTGCTTGAAATAACAAATCATCTCACTCTTAAAGAATGTGCCTAAGTAGAATGAAAACACATCTAAAAGTGTTACAGGTTCTATGAGTTATTTGCAGAGAGAAATGGCAGCTGAGAAGGAAAAAAAAATATCCACCTTTTCAAGGGAACCTATGTTTTCAGTTCTGCATGAGCTGGAGAACTTGGAGTATTTTTAGGTGCAGACAGATGATCTTAGAGGTTGGACAGCTTCACTTAAGACCTGTGTTATTAAATTCATAATATCCCAGGCACAGGGCAATATAGGAAAAGGAATCCCTGAAGTAGGTTCTATTAGGGTGGTGTTAGGGTGTAGAGAGGGGTGTACTTTTTGTGTCTAACTGTTTCCCCAGTTATATGTTTTCCCTACTGGCACATGTAAAGCTGTCTCTGACTCCTGGGGCTCACACATGACTTGGGAAGTCCTGACAGACTTCAACCAATTTATTTTTTTCAGTCTTTCCAGATGTAGCTAATAAATACCACATCACAGAGGAAGGTATTTTATCTCGTTCCTTCATATAGACAATGTACACAGATGGGTATTTTGCTTTTGCACCCACTTTTATGCACTAAGATAAGGACATATATGCAAATTCCATTAGTGACACTAGTAATAGAACTGGATTATTGACTAAGCTTTCATTTAAAGATTTTAATATCCTGGAAAATCTGAGATATATCCCTTTGAAGGTTTGGTATTTTAAACAAAGTTTATGAGATACTGGACCTTAAGATCTGTAAAGCTGGCTACACCAAAAAGATAGTATAGATAATTTGGGTGAAGAAACACATGGATTTAAGCACTCAAGTGAAGTCTTGCCCAAACCTCTCACAATATCTAAGATACCTTGGTCTTAAGAACAAAGTCAAGAAAAAGCAGTATCCAGTAAAAATGCCTGTGATAACTTGAAAGGACATGTGCCCTAAACATTCACACGATTTTGTGTGGTATTTAGAGGGTTTCTTTGTATTCGTCTTGAATGATCTTCAGAAGATCACTCGTGTCTTTCCGAGTCACAGGTAATAAAGCCATCTGTCATAACGCCTGTCGCTAGACCCCCTTGCGGGTGGATTCTAAGTCACAGGAAGCAGAAAATTGTCCATACACATTTCTCAGCGTTGAAACTAGACTGTGCAAAAAGCCAGAAAAGCCAGGGTAGTCTAAGGTGGGATTGCAAACTTCGTTCTCTCACGCGCCTTCTCCCAGCGTCCATGTCTATGCTGTTAGGTGCTGTAGCAAACACTGACGTTGCCTGTATGTATATCACTTATATAACTGAAACGATGCCTTGGTTATGTCAGAGCTTTATGCACGTCACTGCCTGCTCCAGGAGACCCACAGCCTTTGTGCAGCTCTCAGTCGGGAAGGCAATCCGAGGTCTGACCCTTCCAGCAGCAGTAGCTGTCACCAGCTAAGGCAGCACCACCATAGCCCAAATCAGCCACCATTTCAGTAGTCTAGAAAAGAAGCTAAAACTCTCCTTTCTTAGAAAGCAGCACTAGAATAACCTGATACAAGAGATAAATAGTGGTTAGTAATAAGGTTACTCGCAGCAAAGTGCCTATACAGCTCTGTCTCGTCTGAAGAAAGGAGGTACCATTCCCACAGCCCCACTGAATCCACCCCTCAGTGAGAGGATTACAAAACGCAGGAACACCCTCAAATTAACCTAGACCAGAAAAAATGCAGAGGATGAGAAATACCATTGAGATTTTTTTCCCTTTTTCTACGCTTTGCTGTGCAGTCCAGGCATACTTCAAGAATTAGGCATAACGAATGCTATTGTAAATAGCCCCAGTGGGTCTGCAGCACTGCCCTGGGAGTCACCACCGCATCTCACAACGTGTGCAGGAACTAAGACCAGCTGAGGCACAGTTTAGCAACCAGACAGCACATAGGGCAGGAGGGTGGTTTTTCCCCTGTGTGACTTGGTGGATAAGGGAAGATTTATACATGTGTTTCTCAAGAACAGTAACGGGACTTGCCCGAAGTTCTGCTCCACATTCTTGGTCAAGAGACGGCTCAAACAGCTTAACTGGAGAATTTTGAGCAAATGTTTCTGTTCCTCTAACAGTGTGCTGTCCTGCCCTGATCTTTTCAGACTTATTTGCCTTAGGCTTAGGAATCCCCAAAATATGACCTTTTTTTGAGGACAGCCACATGTGCTTTCAGTCCGGCAGCTCTGCTCCCGGCTGGCTGCAAATGCAGAGAGCTGGTGTTTGCCTCCAGCGTGCAGAGCAAAGGACAGCAAGGGGGGTCTGCGGGATGTCTGGCGTGGGACTGCCCTCCCCGACTGCTGCCGGCTTTCCTCTCTCCCAGGCGGATTTCTTCCCCTGGATCAGACACTTCCCTGCACTGCCAGCTGCCAGCATTTTTCTGAAAGATGCTTCCCTTCCCTTCAGTCCCTGACAGACACAGTCTGAACCTTCAGATCCAGTCTCTGACTGGCTCCCAAGCAGCACACACATCCCTCACAGCCACTCTGTCACCGTACCAAGCCAAAACATTTTCTCCTTTTTTTCCAGGCAAATACACCAGATTCTTCTTTTCCAATCACCTGCCATACTAAGCCCTAAGCCAAACTAGTTCCTCTGAGCAAACCAGGCTGATTTCTTCCCACACTGTGACCAGTGCCTCTGTTTCCCCCTTTCCAGAGCTCGCTCGTTGACTCTGCCACCCCATCCCAGTCACAGCTGGGTCTTAGCCTCATCTGCTCCAGCTCATCAGAGCCTCTCACCCCTCAGCCAGGGCACGCTGAGCCACCAGCCACCCTCTCCTGCTCCGTCCTGCCTCAGCTGGGCAGGTTCATTTCTCAAATCCCCATTTCCCAGGCAGATCACTCTGGCTTGCCCTGATGCTCCCGTCTCACCAGCCAGGTCCCACATCCTTTCAGCTGTCCCTGGTTTGGTCCTCTCCATCTCCTCCTCTCTGCTTCTCGTGGGCAGAGCCATCGCATACTCACAGCACACACTGGCTCCCTCCTCCCCCGTGCACCGGGCACCTTCCCCAGCTCCTCACCAGGATCACTGCCTGCCCAGCACCGCCCTTGGCTTCCCAGCCACCAAGGCTTTCTCTCCTTCAGCTTTACCACTCTACTCTCCTAACTGACCCAGGAAAACTGTTTCTCCCACCCTCCCTCCTCCAGCCAAATCTGCATCCCTTCCAGATCCAGACATAGGCTATTCAGGCAAGATTTATAGTTTGTGCATAATCCCTGACATGATTCTTTTGCACAGCATCCCAGCACACATTCATACCCATTTGGTGCTCTTCTTCCCAGCTGCCAGAGATTTTTTCCTGATGTACTTAAAGGTTCTCATTTGAAATTAACTTTATACATCCCTTGCTTGTCATATTAACATTGCTACTGCAGTCCCTCTCACTTGGATTTAAGGATAGGCAGTCAAGTGTATGCATTTTGCAATGTTATTCCCTCTCAGTTCTGCCTTCACAAAACATAAAGTTACAGAGAGCACAGCAGTAGGGAACGTGCCGGGCAAAGGAGCAGCACTCAGTGCCCAGCTTCCCTCCTGAGCTCCAAGTGAAGGGACACAGGCAGCCTCAGCATGTTCCCTCTCAGGGATCCAGCAAGGCTGTGGGCTGACAGTGCCAAAAAATGCACATCTATCGACCACTAAATCCACCTTTGGAGACAACGGGCAGTGATCTGATCACTGTCTCAAAAGGGAAGTGCATGCTCAGCCAAAACTGCTTCTTTGCTCTCCCTCCCCAAGCAAGCCCTTAAGCATAACAAAGAGGAGTTGCTTCTACTACCGGAAAAATAAGCACAAGTAAGAAGAAACATGCAGAACACAAAGTGGCAAGAAGGATGCTTGTTTTCTCCCCCTCCCCATCCCCTGCTGTGATACAGAACAGACTGTATTTAACATAACACTGAACCGGTCCTCGCATCCTCTGTGGGAATAGTCTCTCGCCTGCTGAGCACACAGGCACCTTACCTGGGATGGATGTCCACAAGCAGCACCAGGGTCTGCATAGTGATCACGTCAATCCGCTTACAGTGAAACCGTGCCACCTTCAGCACTTTTAGATATGTGAAACACAGGACTATAAGGGAGAGGAGGAAGCTGAGGGTGTGGAAGACCCCAGTGAAAATCACAAACTGTGTCCTATCCTCTGGTCTCTTGTTGTACAGGGTGCAGGAGGCATAGAGGTGATGGAAACCCACCCAGGAGAGAGAAGCTGCCACTATCGGGAACGACACTGAGTGTAACCACGTGTAGCTCAGTATGAGAGCAGCATCTCTGTACCTCATTTTGGAGTGATAACTTAGAGGGAAGACCACAGCGATCCACCTGTCAATGCTCAAAGCTGCCATGCTCAACATGGAGTTCGTGGTGAGAAAAGTCTCCAGGAAGCCCACAATGTGGCAGATCTGATCTCCTCCTGGTTGACTCTTGTAAATGATCCCAGCCAAGGTCAGGGGCATGTTCGAAACAGTCATCAACAGGTTGCAGAAGGTGAGGTTGAGGATGAACAATCCTGGGACCTGCTTGCGGATGTCCGCGCTGTACAGGAAGCACATCAGCACCAGCACGTTGGCCAGCAGGGCCACGAGCATCAGCACCACCACCACGAAAGCCAGGATCACCTCCCAGATGCTCATGGTGCGTCCAGTCACAGGAGGGACATCTCCGAAACTGCGCCGCGCCGGCACCCGGGGAACATGGTCCGAGGCGCGCTCACCTCGCCCTCCTCCCCAGCCTGCTCGCACTCTTGCATGCCCTCCGTATTTTTAGAAGAGCTGCAGTTTTTTTCTCCAACCTCCCCCTCCTCGCTGCTCCTTTCCACGTCAACGCTTTCCGAGACGTGCACAAAAGCACTGGGAATGCCCATCAAACTGCAAGGAGGGCTTAAAAAATATCATCAGGACTGAACCACTGGCTCCACTCGGTCCGTTCGAAGGAGAGCAGGTTATTCTGAGAAACTGCTCTCCCGAGATCCCTAATTATCAGCCCAAAGCTTGCAAGCAATTCAGCGAGTGAATCGTGCTCTCTTTCTCTCTTGCTTTCCGTCTCTCTCTCTCTCTCTCTCTTGCTCTTTCTCTCCCCTCCCCTCTCCTCCAGCCCTCACTCCCTTCCAGGCTGAATGTAACCTGCTTTTTATGATCACAGATAAAAACCCCATTAATGGATTAAAGCATGCACACTGCTGGTGATTCGCAAACGTGATTATGTCATCCCCACCCCACAACCCCTCCCCTTCCCCTCGCGATTGTGACTAGGCTTTCCTCAAGAGAAATCCCATGCTTTCATTTAATTGATTTAGCCATTAATTTGCAAACAGCCATGTAACCGAATTCCTGCACTCCGGTGTGTTTCCTACATTTCGGTGCATCGCTTTCACAGGCGCTGCGTGCTCTCAGCCAGGGCAGGGGCTTTCTCTTCATTAGCTGCGCTCAGAAAGATGGGGGAAAGTGGATATATTCTGCTACTTCTCTGGAGCTGTCATTAGGCTACTGGAATGGTTTTACTGCTCTAGTTTAGCACTTTGCAGTCCTGTGTCTCCAAGTACTAATGCGTGGGAGGAAAATGTTTGCCTCCCCTCCTCCTTTAAAAGCAGGGAACCAAAGCCCCAAACGCTGCTGTAACGTGCCCAAGGTCACCGAGCAGGTGAGTGGCGGAGACGGCGACGTGCTGCTGGTCTTGCTATTTCATCAGGCTTTGGCCCCTTCAACAGCCTTTGCTTCTTTCTCATCAAAGCCTCCCTCCTCGTGAGGGTGAGCACCCTGTGAGATCAAAGGAAGTTTGACCAAAATCAAGAGATTTGCAGCTTGGCAAAGGAAATAGGAATGAGTCTGTATTGCACGTAATTAAGTGTTAAAATTAAGTTTGTTTCAAAGGACGGAGTGGGAACTGTTTTCTGATTGCCTTTCCTGTCTCTTTAAAACAGTTTTGACTGGGAACGCGGAGAGTTTGCGAGCAGTCAGCACAGCTTTCTCATCAAGGCAGCCAAGCCTTAATCCCCGCACAATAAGAAAGCAAAAGACACCCTGCAGCACAGTCATCGTGGCTCAGTAAGTGCCTCCGCACGTGTGCGAGAGCCAGATGCTCAGGTGGATCTTTCCTGGGCTCGCAGCCCTGGCCAGAGCCGTGCACGCTCAGTTTCCGGCAGCTCTTCCCTGCAGATGCGCGGGCTCATCCGCGCTGTAGCAGAGCTGCCGCCCTGCATGGGGTCAGGGCTTTGCACCTTGTAGGAAGGCCCCTTCTCTTCCACTTTTGTTTTGTTTATTTTTCTTAAACCAGGCTTTAAAGAGCTGATAGAGACCTCAAACTGTCATCAGAGACAGCTGGGAGTCTCCAGAGTGGTTTAGCTGGGTACACCGGTCCTCGACGCACGCACTCGGCCGAGGAGGAGCGGCTCAGGGTGCAGCGCCCAGGTCTGCCCGTGCGCCCCGCGAGCTCCCTGTCTCCAGAACACAAGTGCATGTCCTCAGGCTGGGTGGACAAGGAGCAGGACTTCAGCGACTGAGGGACCCAAAGCCTCATGAGGAAAGCCGATAGGTGACCGCTTCTCTAACTAAGAGGGCCTTTTACCCTCTTAGGAGAGGTAGGCTAAGGAGACGGGAGAGAAGATGCAGATCTTGCTGCGTGGCACCAGAACCTCAGCAAGTTTCCTTCTTGGGTAGCAAGCAACAGCCCTGGCTGAGAAAGGTGTCCTAGCATCCATGGCCCGAGCAGGGTGTCCACGTTACGCCACCCAGCATCAGGCCAGCTCGAAGCTCAGCAAGCAAAGCGGGCTGCAGGCCCCAAGGGAGACGCCACGCGGGTTGGGAGGCACCGAGAAGAAAAACCAGGATGTTTCTAAAGACATGGCAAGACTTGCTGGGAGACTAGAAAGGGCAGGGAAAAAGGAAGGGAAAACCTGGTGACATCTGGGAGGCAGGCACTGTGTGACGGTGCTGGAGGGGAATCTCATGCCCGCTTGGTGTCAGGGTGGTAGCTGAGTCCTCCTTCCCACGCTCAGCCTCCTCCTCGGCTCAAATCAATCCTGCAAGGCCCCCAGCTGCACAAATCATTCAAGGCCCAGCAGCACAAGCACTGGGTAATTTAGTCATTTATCTTCCCTTGCAATTCGGGGGGGTTATGGGTTTATCAGGACAGTTTCCTGAAGCAGCGTGCTGTTCTCCCTTCAGCGAGCTGTGGTGCCTCCTGCATTCAAAAGCTCTGTTTGTGAGTAATTCCCTGGTGTGACAGGGGGGATGGCATCAGTGTCAAGCCCAGGTGGACAGGGAGGGGGGAAATTTGCATTTGGAGATAAAGAATTAGGGATGACAGTCAGGAAAGGAGGATTCTCTGAAAGGGATAGCTAAATGTGAAATAACAGGAAAGGAGATAGTTCAGTGAAGCAGTGATGGAATATGAACAGTTGGATTTGGGGGTGGCATAGGATAGACACTGCAGTGGATCTGCCATAAAGGGGCCAATGTGGAGCTAAATTGGAGGAAACAGTGGACAAAGGGTGATGGTGTATATGAGACCAGGTCGCTAAGGGGGCCAACAGCACCCTGGCTTGTATCAGGAGTGGTGTGGCCAGCAGGAGCAGGGCAGGGACTGTGCCCCTGTGCTGGGCACTGGTGGGGCCACCCCTCGACTGCTGGGGTCAGGGTTGGGCCCCTCCCTCCCCGAAGGACCTGGGGGGGCTGGAGCGTGTCCAGAGAAGGGCAGCGGAGCTGGGGAGGGGTCTGGAGCCCCAGGCTGCTGGGGAGCGGCTGGGGGAGCTGGGGGGGTTCAGCCTGGAGCAGAGGAGGCTGAGGGGAGCCCTCATCGCTCCCTACAACTGCCTGAGAGGAGGGGGGAG
>NW_009260063.1:1172887-1191933 GCF_000687185.1 Egretta garzetta
GGGTGAGGTTGGCCATGGGGAACAATTCCTTCCCCTTGGGGCTGTCAGGCACTGGAAGGGGCTGCCCAGGAAGGGGTCGAGTCCCCAGCCCTGGGGGGATTTAAAAGCCAGGCGGACGAGGTGCTTAGGGATGATTCTATGATTCTACAATTCTATGATTCTAGATCTTGAAGGGCAAGAGAGGCCAGCAGGGCTATGGACTGGCTCTGATGGATCTCTTTACCAGGGAGTGGAGAAGCATACAAGGAGCAGATAGCTGCAGGACTGCCAAGAGGAGACCCACTGACTGCTCTGTGTGGTGTCTGAGCTCCTTCCAAGACCTGAAATCTCCCCTCCCCCCAGTCAGCCCTTCCCCCCCCTGAGTTTGGTAGGGTGCTACTACCGTTTGTATTGGTATGGGAAAGCTGAATTAAAGCAGCAAGTTTGATGTGTACTTTAGTAATTGTTGGCCTAAATAAATGAAGCATTCCTAGTCCTATGCTTCGCGGTTTACTGGTTGCTTTGCCTTTTCCTTATCAAGCTCTTCAGTGTTGTACAAGTTTCTTGGGTAAAGAAAACATTATCAGTAAGGCTAAACTCCCGGTGCTTACAGGAAAAACGTAGCAGCTAAAAAGGGCTTAAATCTACAATCACGTGAAAAAGCTTTCTAGATTTCAGGAGAAAGCTGAAGTTTTCTCTTGATGACTGATTTGAGTCTCAGTATGCATTCTAACTCTAAAGGCCCAAGTAATTTACATAATTCATTCGCCTGTTGGTAATCCCTGAAGCTGAGGATATTTACTGAATGCTTCTGGATTTATTTATCATGCATACCTAAGAAAGCATGATGGTTCCATCAAATAGCTTCATTTTATACAAATCAGGAGGAAAGAATACACTGTGCATATTTTATCACTGTAGAATAATGAATGTATTGCCTGTGAGCTCCTAATGGCAGGGACTGCAAGTTTGGTTTGTAATATTTCAATGGCAGACTGCATTATGAATTAGCAATAAGCACTACTAATAAATATATATAAAAATATAAACATATAAAAAGAAATAAAAATCGAGTGAACTTTGACAGTACTAGGTCTGGATTTAGAAGATCAGTCCTCCTTTGGCATGTCCTCCATTATCAAGCACACAAAACCACAGAACTTATGTTGTATTTTATATATATTAAATGCAGAGGTTACTCTGTGAAGGAGCATGGCCCAGCAAGTAGAGCAACGGGCTGCTAACCAAGACACCTGAGTCCTACATGACCATGGGGACATCAGTTCACCAAACCTCTGCTGTCTTTGCTTTGTCCCAGAAACCCATGGGGACAAAGGCAAAGGGTTTGTACACAATGAGGCCTGATCCCTGGGAGAGGCTAAAGGCCTTATCTTAATCAAATAGTGAATTTTACTCACAAATTACTGGTTCTAGAAGGATCACACAAATCTCTTTCCATTCTTTACAACAGCCTTCAGCTAATGGTTTTGTGGCCTACACACCACATGCATACCCGTTTACCCTGTTGGAAATATGATTTGTATTAGTATTGTACCAAACAGGAGGCATATTGCAACAGCGTGAAACTCCTCTAGATAAGGTTGTTCTCCATGTAGTAATTTGTATTACATTTTTGTCTATATTTGGCAATGAACAAAGACACAAAGCTGATTAAATCTTCAATATTTTGGCTTGACCTTTCAATTTCAAAAACTCTACAACATGTGGACAGAAGATTTGTCTTTGCTGGGGTGTTCATGAAAGGAAAAAGCTTTCTTTGCATGTTGTCCCACTGAGACTATGAAATAGCTACTTGGGATAAATGAAGTTTTCAAAGTTATATCCAATGTATCCTATACAGGAGGTTATTTTGATGACCTAGCTAAAACATCTAAGGTACTTTCATTGGAAACTAATGTTTAAGGCTTTACACCACTGAGAAAACTACTTGAAAATCTAACCTGAAAATGCATTTGAGGTCTGATGCATTTCCTTTGTGCTCAGAGTTGTAGCTCTCCAATTTTTCTCTGTCAGATTTCGGGATCTCAGTTTCATGCTTTCATTGCACTTTCCTTCTCCTATTGTCTCACCTTCCTCCTTTGATCAGCAGTGTACAAACTTTACAGGACTTTAATAACAGGAGTATTGACACATGGAAGAGATTGTTTCTCCTTTATCTGAGTCTTAGCCAGTTCAAAGACAACCAATTTCCCCTGGGAAGCCAGTGTGCCTGCAGACAGCCCATGGCTGTTTCCTCTTGCCTCCATCAGCCTTTACTTTTTGCTTTGCAGCTGTTTGGAGAGCTCGCAATACATTCATGAACTGTAGAACTGGGTTGTTTCACTTTATTGTCAGTTTAACTAAACTTTAGTAACAGTAGTATCTTTGATTATTTGAAGGTCAAGTGCCACACTGGAAAAAACCAAAGTATTATCCTCTTTTATGTGAGTAAGATAATGGCTCATGAAATCTTTGTTCTGTTGGATCGACAGTAAAGTCTCACTGACTTCAGCCATCAGTTTCACCATATCTGTATAGTACAGATAACGTGAGTAATGACTTGTGTAACATTTACATACTTTGTCAGGATGGTAGATATACTTAATGGTGCAGCTGGCCCTGCTAATTCATTGCTCCATTAACAACGTCAGAAACCGGAGAACATTTTATCCTGTGTCTGCAAAATCATAAGTTTGGAATCACTGGATGGAAAGCGATCCCAAGCCTTTGGTCACCACTCCAGGACAGAGGCTCAAGAAGAGAAGCCACCAGGAAGCTCTTTAACCACTCTTGTGTGAGTTGACTTTGGTTTGTCTTCAGCCCAGTATCATGCAAAACTGGCAAGTCGGCTTGGCGCAGAGAGAAGCTGCATCCCCGCCCCTCTTGGGCCCTGGCTGCTACACCTTCTCTGTCACCTTCACTGACCAAAATTTCTTTTACTTCAGCCCCCACTCTTCCCAGACCCCAAAAAGCAGTATCATGCAGAGTGGCTTCTTGCCCGATTCCTTGTTCTCTGCTAGGTGCCATGTGTTACACATGGCGAGCACTGCATGGTATCCTGGGACTATCTAGGGCTGATTGACCAAGTGGGTGGTTTTTCACAGGACACCGCTTTGGGGAACTGGGGAGAGAAACCCTGTGCTGCCTCGCTGTGCAGCCTTCTCGCCGCGAGTGCCACAACAGCTACAGCAGCGCTGCTCACCAGAGCCCTCCTGGTGAAATATTCATGCTCAGGTTGTCACTGTTAGTTTGCTTCATGGAATTAAAGAAACATCAGGTCCTGAGGCACATGGCTGATGCTTCTGGCGCTTCAGCCTGCCGGATGGATTTTTCAAGGGCTCTTAGGGCAGCTAAGGAAATCAAATCAAGCCAGCAGCAGCAGCAAGCCCTGGGAACCTTTGAGTCAGGGACTTTTGTGGGTGGATGTGTGTGGAGGTGGAAGGCACAGCTCACCCTTTCCCTGGGCTGCCTCTGAACCAGGGGAGGTTTCTTCCTGGGGACCAATTAGTGGATGAGCAAGCTCAGTCACTTGGTGTGAGTAGGGGAGAAACCTGGTCTCTCTGTGTTATTCCTGCAAATGCAAGATGTTGAATGACATATTCCAGCATGGAGTTTGCTTTGCAATTTATATTTTGGAATTACTGTGTAACAGTATCATCAGTGATGCAGATATTGAGCCACACTTCATCTTCATATTGAGCTATAATAGAGTATTCATTTAAAGGAGAGGGTACATGGATATACCTGCTTTATTTGTTTTACCCATAAAGACAACAAGGAGGGCTCAAAGAAAAGCTTTGTCAACAGGTTTTAAGTGCGCTTTCCATTTCTCACAAAGAATATATTTATTAGCAAAGAATAATTAGCTCTACTTTAAATTTTTAAAAGAGGTAAGAGACTTTCAGTTTTGTTTTCTGATTTTTTTTCATTCTCAATCTGTTTTTATTCCTCACCTTTCTTACAGGCAAATGAAATAAAAGAATAACTAACCTGAAAATTAAAGCCATTTTCTTTGAGAATTGTTGAAAAACTAAAACGAAACAAACAAAAGCACATTATTTAAAATATAATTAAATTAGTGTATCCATAATAGTGCAACCTTTAGAACAGTGTCAGTACTTTCAGAGAGGGGAAGTACATTTTTCCATCATCTCTTTCACCACTCATCATCTTGCATCTTCAGAGGTTAGAATTATTCAGCACACCCCAACACACTTTCTGACCCAAACCCTGGAAGGTATGTATAGAAAGGCCAATTTCCAGCCTCCAGGAACTGTTGAAATGTTATCCAGAATGCTACATGCACCAACTGAATGAGAATTGCCTTTGGAAAATTGGAGAAAAGGAATTACCGCATTTGCAAACCTACTCAGATGATGCCATCATTATTTGCAAGCTGCATAGCTATTCTGATGTTATTCACATGAAAACATGTCAATCAAATACCACCTGAATTTAAAAAACTGTTATTATTGCTCTGAGTTACTCTTATGTTTTCCTGTCTATGTTATCATAAGGAAGAGAGCAAACTGATGTGCATATAAAAGGGGCTTCGTGAGCACCCATGAGTGCTTCTGGCATGAGGAGACGTAACAAGGACTCTATCAAATATTGAGACTGTCCTGACAAGAGCTCAGATGTCACAGCTGATGGCGATGTCCTTTCATTTTCCAGGCTTGCCATGGGGATGTGGTGTGGTCCCTCAGAAAAGCGGAGATGCCTTGTGAACAGATGTAGCAACCTGAGCTCAGGTAGGGCTGCATTTCAGACCCATCACTGGCAGCGGTCCAGCATAGGTTTACAGCTAACAAGGATGGCTTTGTCTTCATGACTGCTTAAGGCACAAGCTGTGTGTCGTGGTTTAACCCCAGCCAACAACCAAGTACCACGCAGCCACTTGCCCACTCCCCCTGCAGCGGGCTGGGGGAGAGGATCAGAAGAGCAAAAATGAGAAAACTCTTGGGTCAAGACAAAGGCAGTTTAATAGGGAAAGCAAAAGCCACACATGCAAGCAAAGCAAAACAAGAGATTCATTCTCTGCTTCCCACCAGCAGGCTGGTGTCCAGCCTTCTCCAGGAAAGCCGGGCTCCATCATGTGTAACGGTGACTTGGGAAGACAAACGCCATCATTCCCAACGTCCCCCCCTTCCTTATTCTTCCCCCTGTTCTATATGCTGAGCATGATGTCATATGGTGTGGGATACCCCTGGGGTCAGTTGGGGTCAGTTGTCCCGGCCTTGTCCCCTCCCAACTTGTCATGCCCCCCCAGTCCCTTGCTGGTGGGGTGGGGTGAGGAGCAGAAATGGCCCTGACTGTGTCAGCCCTGTTCAGCAGCAACAAGAACATCCCTGAGTTATCCACACTGTTTCCAGCACAAATCCAAACCATAAACCCATACCAGCTACTAGAAAGAAAATTTACTCTGTCCCAGCCAACACCAGCACACTACATCTTTCTTGGCCTTTGTTCGTTACCTTTAGAGACTCATGATCATCTCGGTTAATCTGAAGTAGGGATGCAGGAGGTCTCCAACAAATCCAGAGGCACTTCATCTTAGCTACATCCACAGACATGGGGGAGGAAAGCTTTGCCCTGAGAAGCTTGTGCAGGTGATTTCAAAAGTGCCTGACAAGATTTAGAGACCCATATCCAAATGAGAAGGAAATGCAACTGGAAAGGCACTCATTCAGGGGAAGTAATGAAGCTTAGGAGTGGCCTCTAGTGCACTGCTCATAAGGCCACCTAAGATATGACAGTCATTCTGGGACGGTCAAACTGTCATGGGAAAAGCATTAGATATTTGAAATGCAAGGAATATATTTTAGAGGAAGAAGAAAGGCAGACACTAATTAAAAGACCCAAAATATTCTTGGGCGTCTGGGTTGTCTTCACAGGATAAACAAATTCATTCCCAGTGTAGTTTGTGGAGGAAAGGCAGGACTGAATTTGCCAAATATTACATTTTATATTGGTCCCGTGTTCTGATAACCAAGTGATATCCGTCACATCCCACTCTTCTAGACAGAATTTGTTCTCCTTACCCTGCAGTTCTTCAAAATGTCAGAGCAGAAATCACTTTTGTCACACTTGCTCTTTTTAGATGTGCAGCATTTCAATTTCCTCTTGTTTTAAACTGGGATGGCTCCTTCTCACTCAGCAAAGACAAAAATAGAGGCTTGCAACAGAAGGCTTTTAAAATGATACGTAGATGTCAGTGCTTGTTTCTATATAAAAAGTCATAAATGAGCGCACACACTCTCATAAACTTCCATTTAGCAATTAGCTAGGTATTTTATTTTTTATAATTGCTTTTAGTATAGCAATTTTATGAGGATATTCATATCTATTGACTTCTTTACATGAAATGTCCATTATTAAAATTGTTATCTTGTGACTGACTCTATGAAACAAATTATTTTTGCATCTTGTTTTTCTATTGAGCAGAGTACAATTTTAATAAGTTCTGCAGGGGAGGAGGTTATTATACATATGGGGACGATCTAACTAAATACATTTGCTTTATTAACAAAGGGTATTTGGATCTTTGCCTCAGACTGGGCAGAAGACTTTGGGTTCAAAAGTATTTTTAATTTACATGATCATATGTATTTTCTACACAGCTTGGTTTTGCTTTGCCCTCCTTACTGTGCTGGAATTGTGGACTTCAGAGCTCAACTAATTGTGTGTCACCTGCAAATTCTCCATCTGATTGCTTAACTATTTTAAATATGCTGGAAAGTTTATTAATGCCATTCCAGCTCAGAGAAGGTAACATTCAATTCATAGATCTTTAAGAGACTAAAAGTCTCATTGCAAAGCAGTCTATTCAAAGCTTAAGTTATTTTCCTGTAACAACAGTTCTGGGTTTGTGATTCCTTTGTATTTGTGATACATTGATAAGGCTTTTATAAGGCTTCTTTTCACTGGAAGCTTTTTTACAAGTTCATTAACTTTAAGGACTTTGAAATTCTAATTTTAATTATTGCTTTAACTGGCTTACCATGGTAATGAAGGAATTACGCAATCCCTTCGATAAGCCCAGGCAGCCTTTTTAAAATAGATATGTTATTTCCAGGCCCGTAGTTTGGCAAGCACTATTAGTGAGGTACAGCATGCCCTTGCTAGCAGTTCAGCCTTTTCGTCTTACATGTTATTGGCTTAAAAGTTTTTAGTTAAAACCTGTGAATCTAAGTCAACATTTTACAATCAAAATGGAGGGCAAAAAGGAGGTGAATGCTAAACATACTTGGTTTCTGTGTTGATTCAAAACGATCATTTGACTACAACCCACAGGTTCTTAGATAGACTGTGTCACATGAAACCACCACAAATGTTGCTGTCCTGGCATTTTCTTTGTAATCAAGAGAGTTGAAGCACCAGCCCACATCTGAAAAAATTCTCGCCTTCTTGTATCAAATTTTAAGATCATGATAAATTGGAAGAGCTGCTTCCATGATCCTTTATTGCCACCAAGCAGGACCTTGTCTCTGAGATATCCCATCTGTCATTTCACCGGTTGCTTTCTACAGCTGGGAGCAGGCACAACATTCATTTTATTGCAAAGCATGTGCGGTGGCTCTCCTCAGGCCTAGAGCAGAGCATGCTCCAGAAAAAATACAAATGCAAAACTAATTGGTGAGTGAGTGAGTGAGTGAGTTGCTGTAGCTGATATATCCAGGTGCTGCAGCCTGCCTGGAGCAGCAGGAGATGTGTCTGACCTACAAGAGCTTGCAGAGGTTCTGGAGTCAAGAAGTCACAATGCTCTGCAGGACTGTAAATTAATTTAAGTGAAATGAACATGCAAGGCCATAAAAGTGCTAATAGCATACCAAATTGGACAGGAATGTCACTGAAGGATTAAGCAAAGTCCTTTTGCATTTCTGTTGGGGAAACACATACTGCAGTGTGTGTGGATGCATGGATCAGAGAGCTGCGGGTCAAGCATTAGTCCAACTTGCCTGGAGATTACTGTCTGCTAAGAAATAGGGTAACTGTATCACACTAATTTCTTTAACTTCATCTTGCTTAATTTCATTTAGCTCATAAGACATCATTTATGTGCATAGTCAATAAAAGATCCTGCTGTTGATTGATTAATACTATCTCAGACTGTTTAAAAGACTACCTCTTCAGAACTGCATAATGATGAAGGAAGCTTTTAATGTATTAGCACTTTTTGGAAGGGCTACTTGTTGTTCAGGAGATAATGAACTGCTTGATGAAGGGTTTTAAACCCTTTTTTTTTTCTTTCTTTCTTTCCAGTTATCATGTAGGTTAAGTCTCAGCCACAAAAATGAAAGATGGTCTGAATCCTCTTTTGGTGATATCAGTGGCAAAGCATTCATATATTTAATAAGACCTTGTTTTCCTGCTGGTGTTGAAGTGCAGTAGGCTTACAGATAGGATGAATGAGAACAAGGCAATAAGACAAACATAAAAACTGGTTAACTTTTCTTTAGGTTAACATCACCAGGCAAGAAGAAACAAGAGTTAAATTTCCAAGAGACAGCGAGCTTAGTCAGTGATTTTAAACCAATAACCATTTTGGAAACTCCCACCAAAACACAGGGCATTGTATCCATATACCTTTTTTGAGTGTAAGTCTCACATTAAAAAAGAACCAGTTCTGTAACAGAGTATGCACAGCCAAAACAACGACCTGTCAGTCTATCCTATCATGGGAAAAATCCACCAGGATTAGTCTTCCTTTCATTAAGTAGCTTAACCAGAAGAGTACTGAGGTCTGGTTTTGATACAGAGTTTAATATTTTTGCAAGATACAGAGCTGCCACTGCAGCCTGTGTTCAAGAGGTTGACAACTTTGCCCATCTCTCCACTAGTGTAGAGCATGTGGATAAAACTCTAAAAAATCACAGCCTCTCAGTCAACTATAACTCTGCCTTGTCATCTCCTTTAGACTTTTTTTTAATGCAGTAGATGTTTAAAATAAACCCAAACACTGAAATCGCAAGTATTGGCTGCTGTGACCTGTGTTCTTATCGGTCAGCGCACTCCATGTGGGTTACTGATAATGAAAGAAAACTTACGTAATAGTCATGCAGAGAGACAGAGCCGAACTGGTGTCCAGGATCCACAAGCCACTGATGGAACAGTCTGGAAAACTACCCAGCTCACAGTAGTACTGTGTAATTATTAGCTGTAAATGAACGGCGACAGCTTCAGTTTATTTTTACTAGGGACTTCTCATGACTGGTCTCAGATGAGTTCCTTCCTACAATAGAAAAAGTGAACTTAATCCACCTTCATATAGGTTACTTGCATGTCTACTCGCTAATCCATTTGTCTTATTTTAAAATACTCTTCTGATAAAGGTTCAGAGCAGCCATGAGAAAAGAAAAAAGGAACCACACAAGAAAGAAAAAAGCAACCACACAAGAAGGTTTAAGATTTGTGGAGGGAGCAAGTGAGGACAGAGACCCCAAAGTGATCTGTTATAACTTTATATCATAATATTCTAGAACATCTTTGACTTTTCTTATATTAAATTTCACCCGATAGTTGAAAGTCTAGCTACAAAATCTAATTATAAGGCAGAAAAGAAGAAAGTGATGAAGTTTTGTCTATGTCCTTAATCACTATTTGATTCTTATCAACCCTAGGTATAATAAACATTGCCTGCAATTATCTCCCACGCAGAAAGATTCCTTCCTTTTGTCATGAATACCTGTCATCCGGACCCAGGAGCCCTGCGTTGTTATTACTCGGGGCTCGAAGAACACCTGCGTTTTCTTGGCAAACTCTGGAAATGATAATGTTTTAGCGGTATTCATGTAAGAATTTCCTCTGCATTCATGAGTATCTCATTGATCTGGTAGCTATAAAGAAAGAAAAATTAAAGGAGTTGCTGACTGATTTCTTTCCACAGTGCTGAGGATCTCCCACTCTTCATCACAAGTTTTAGATGGATTACTTTGTCACAGAAAGCCCCTCACTTTTGTTATTTGTGGGAAATCTGAACCCCCCCCAAGGATTTGGACAGAAAGCTCAAAATGTGTTTTCGCTTTCATGACAACGATGTTTTCTCTTATGCAAAAGCAATAAATCTCACTATTGCTAAAAAAAAAAAAAATATTCCCTTTTCATTTTAAGTCTGTATCATTCAATTAGCTTCAAGGAGTTGTTCATCCTCTACCTCTGGGAGGTGAGGAAGCACCGCAGCCAGGGGTGTCTCCATGCCTGGAGACAGAGGTGGTGTCCCTGCAGCCCTGCAGCTAGATGATGCTGAAGCTTTGTTTCTCTTCTAGGTACACTTCCTTTAAACTGAAACAATGTCTCCAAAAATGGCTCTAAATGCAGAGAAATTGAGGCTGTCTTAATACATATCCTCTGCTATATTTCCTCATTTGCAAGCAGTGTTGCCGTTTGGGATTTCCAGCTATCATAATTTCTCCCCTCTGCACATGGCCTTGTCCCTCTTTTTGATACCAGCTATGCAAAGGCACCGTGGATTTTGAATTCATTTTCCTCTAACCTTTCTTGCAAGTTAGTGGAAGGAAGCAACCAAAACTTGAAACTCTGATACATTCCTTATTTTTTTCTCAGTAGACCTTTTCAACATCTGACAGTCTGTCTTTTCTTCAGTGTTATCTTAAGGGAAGGAAAGAGCATTACAATGAGCTGTATTGGAGAGCACACGCAGAGAATAAAAATCAATCCAATTAGTATAAACTGTGTGCCTGCTCCTCAGGAAAACCTCTAACATATATTGGCAGGGCAGAGATTCAAGTGTCAGTGACCCCTTTCAGATAAAAGACCTTTTGAAACAGTATTTCAGATCTAGCTACCAAATTGCATGCTAAATCTCTTAGACAAGAGGATGTCTGCATTGAGTCTTGCCTGCACTTTCTCAGCAAGGTACTTTGTCTGAAGGGCCTGGAGTAAGAGCCAGCCTGCTGGCCATGCTCATGCTCTGGAGGAACTTGGCAGTGGTGATCAATGCACAGTGATGCTTGGAAACACCTTGGAAGGAATCAGACAAGAGAGCTCAAGCTGTCCAGAGTTTGAGGCAGCTTTGGCCAGAAGCGATACTGATGCTGAACGTTTGAGGTGAGAGAGGAATGTGTGCTTTAGGGTAAGCCTGTCCTCTGGCTCCTGGCACTGAAGGACCTACTATCAAGATAAGGTAAAGGCCTCAATTATGGTTTCAAGGACACCACTAACACTCAAAATCCCTCAAATATTATTGTTCCAGCTACGCCCTCTTCTTCTGGTCATGACCCTACCATGTCCTCCTTGCTCGGTGGAGGTCAAGAGCTGCCTGCCAAAGCAGACTTTTGGGCTGCCAAAAGAGAAAAGGACCCACCCTGGGAGCAGGATATGGCATGTACTGTGGGAAGGCCTGTTTTATATATACAACATGCATTTTAGTCCTCTTAATCCACATGCCAGGCCAGAAGGTCATGTTTAGTATACCTGTCTGCTTAGCAGATAGGGAATTAAGCTACTGGTTTGAATTCTGATTAATAATTTAAGAACTACGAGAGGAAAAGTGAGCATGTTTGTGTGTGATGTATGCAAACCACTGTATTGGAATAAATACAATGACTGTACAGTTGCCTTTGGTCTTGCCATGGCTGAGGGCACCTTGACAGTGCTCTGGGTGCAAGTCCCATGCCCACACCATCACAGCAGGACAGTCCAGGAGCAAAGAGCATGCCTGAAGCCACCCTAGGTGTCACAGCTTGCTGTCAGCTGCCACGTTACTGTCTGCCTCCTTAGCTGCATCTAATGTAAACCAGTTGGAGAGTGTGGCATCAATTTCTACTCGCATCTGAGTCATTTCCCTATACATTACTCAGAGATGGCAAGGTGATTGAAAGGGCAGAAAATCTGAATCTTTCATTCCAAAAGTCTGCAAAATTTCTGCTCATGAATTCCATGTGGTCCCTGGCACGATTTCCAGAACAAAATCTCATAAGAATTTGCCCATCTTAGGGCCAAGTGAAAACTGCCTTAAAAAGACTTGATGGCCTATTGCAACTGGAGGAGATGATGTAGCAATGTTGAAGCAAACTCGGGTGCATTACCAACAAACAGCTTGCTTGGTCTAATAAACTGAAAGTGTAATTCTAGAGGCAGCCCATCTCCCTTAGCAGCAGGGACATCCAAGCCGTGTACTCCCAGGGTTCCCAAAGCAGGATAAAAGCTCATATTTATCCACTGAGTCACGAATCAGCTAAAATCAATATTTTTATTTTAAATTATGGTTTGGGAATTTTTTTCTTTACAAGCCTCACAGGATGAGGGCTGCACTGCTAAATCTCAGATTTAAAATAATTTTTTCTGACAAGACATGCATCACTGAAAATATGGGTCTGTAATGAAAGTGATGGCACAAGTTTATAGCACTGCAAACACAAACATGCAATGACAGTATCTCAGAGTAACGCTCTGATTTTTACATGTATGTTCTTCAAAAGTCAATTTGCCTTAGTGAGATCCCATGAGGGTTTAACCCACAACAAATTTCAGCAAAGGGTTTGTGTGGTTTTCCATCATTAAATAGAATGGCCTAACCTGCGGTGGCAAAGGGGATGTAGCAGTGTGTAAACCATCCCCCTGAAGATACTCTGGTGTGGATGGTGTCCCTGGCTGTAGCAGCAAATCTTTACTACCTTGTTCTTGGTCCGATCACACGGGGGTAGGGGCTGTGGTCGGTGCAGCCCTGTCGTGCTACCATCCCAGAAAGGACTGGAGGCTCCTTACAGCCTCAGCTTGCTCTCAGTTACCCACAGAGATCCCACGATGAGGAAGGCAGAGAAATAGCCTCTCTCCTCCATTCCTGAGCTGATAACAAGAAAACTGGATTATTAATCTTGTTCATATTTCTCTCTTTCCTAATAGAAATATAGCTATTTCTTTCCTGAGCATGATAATAACCCTTGATTCTGTAATCTTGCTTGTCAAATTACTATAGATAGATAGATAGAGATACAGATATAGATAATAACCATGAATATTCCAGGATATTACCTTTATCCACCAAAGGATAAGATTATTTGCTATGCAACTTTATAAAGCACTATGTTAGATGACTTTCACCATAGAAAGCTGTATTGTAACGTGGGTGAAAAAAGCGTGGGACCTGCAATAAAAATCTAAGAGGTGATGCCTTATCCAAACCAGACTTTAAATCTTCTAAGAGATTTGGGTAACAGAGCACTACGTCTCATTTCCTCAATTTTTTATTGCTCCTTTGCAAGATGCTATACTTTGCATGTAGAAAGCCAAGGAGGCATTTTCTGACAATCTGATTTTCAGAATAACATAAAATATATAATTTCAGTAACTCCTGAATCAGTTGTATCATATTAGCTCTAAGACAAATTAAGAGAAGGATTTTGCCTATTTGTATATTAAAGGAGCATGAACTCTAAGAAGGACTGTTTATATGAGCACCTGTAGATATATGTGGGTATGGGCTTTGAAAAGCGGGAATTGGGAATTGTGACATACTTTACAAAAACAATTATCTGCTCAGACTTCCAGCCATGCTAGCAAAATATGTTCTACCTACACACTTGGATCACTCGGGATCTCTCCTGACTGCAACCAGGCTCTGCAGCCGCAGGAATTGCCCCATCTGTCTCCTGCTGTCTCTACCAGGGGAAGATGCTTTAAAATATAGCCCTCATTATTAAATTCTCCTTCAGTCATTTACTCCTTCATTTACTGAATGTATGTTGGAAGGGTTTGGGTGGGGGGTTTTTTTAACAAGAACAGTACCCTTATTTTGTTTTCTCCAAAGCTTCTCCTTCCAAGTTTGCTGAGTCTGATAGCCCCAAGCATTTAGTTTCCAGATGAGTGTGGCAGCATTACATGTTTCTTCAATAAAGCAAGATAAAAGGAAGAAGCAGAACGTGGCGTTTTCTAATAGGATCTGAAAAACTACAGTTTCTGGGTTAGGGTGGGGTTTTTTTCGAAGAAAAATCTCATAGGTGAGAAAGACATGACAATAAAAAAGGCTTTCTCATCTAATACACTGAAGAAACTGTTCTGGAACAGTTAATCCCCCCCAAAGATATTTCTTGAGCAATTCTGGCAAGATTAGATAGAAAAGACTATTACTTATGTATCTTGCTGTTATTTGAGGCATGGGTAGGAGGTATCAAGACACAAGTCTACTGGGGTTTTGACATTTTAGGTCATTCTTTCTTCCGCAGTCAGCATTATTTCTCATTCATGTCACTTCTATCCTCTTTTCATTATTTGCTTTAGACTTCCATCCCTATGGCATACAGTACTTAAGTCCTGATCCTAAGCTTGCTGAAGTTAGTAGAAAGACTTATGGAAAGACTAGTGGAAATGCTCTAAGGGCTTTTAATTAACCCTTGTCAAGCTTTTCACCAGATAAGGAAAAGCTTCCAAAAGAAGGAAAAATAATAGGTTTTAATCGCTTTCCTGTATTACTTTGGAAAGGCTGCTTGTGAGTACTTCCCAAACCAGCAGATCATACATCAAGTCATGAACTATAGGCATGGCCATTAGGTATATTTATACCAAAACAAATGTGAAAAAGTAAAGACAACAGTTAGTTTGCAACCAGTCAATCATTAATGAAAAAAAAGGCTGAAAAGCTATGACTGATGTTTGCATTTCACATTTATGTCATTGTGTGATGCTGTATTCTATGCACTGACGTTATATAGTGTATGGTCTGTTGGATCAGCACAATCACTGTATTTATGCTTCTTGCTAAAGACAGAGTATAGCAGGTCTGGACAGAGCTGAGAGTCCAACAGAGCAGCAATGATCTCAAGGATGAGCATCCCATGACCTTTACCAGCATGAGGCATCACAGGGCACCAAGGTATATATGATCCCACCCATCCTAAAGTACATAAACCAGCACATGGAGTAATCAATTCTGCATGGAACTGCAAAAGTGTTTTTTTACTGAGTAGACTATGATGTGATTGACCAGGAACTACCTAACTGTAGCATGTAAAACTAATCTGCTTTAAAGGGAAATGAGGTAGAAGCCATACAAAAAATCTACTCATGGGTGTGGGTGTGGGTCTCCACTGAGTTGGGAAAGCCCAAAACATGAACAGGTTGTCACGTTTTCCCCAGCTGTGGGGACATTTCTCTGCACTGGAGTCCTGCACCGCTACTGTGTCTTGATGGGATTGAAAGGAAAAATGAGTGACAACCACTCCCTGTAAGTGCCTGATTTAAAGACTTCACCAACTTCCAATCCATCTTTCTCAGCAAATTGCTGAGACTGCCAGCCTAAAGGCTTTTCTTCAATCAATTTTTACTTTACTTGTTGACAGTTGAAAATCTTCAACATGTGTCTGTGAAGATCCCTCCATCTTATTGTTTTCCAAGGGAAAATTACGTGTACGTGACTCAGTTCACATCTCTTGGGTCCTTGCAATCCACAGTGGGTGTTGTACAAGCTCAAAATAAATTGTGTCCCATTATTTATGCTTGCCCTGTACAAAGTGTAATTAAAGCACCCTGACCACTGGGTCATCACAATCCTCTGAGATTAATCTTAATCTTTCCTGTCTACTTTAAAACACATTAGGCCACACTAAGCCAAGGCTAGCCTGACTGCAGAAGTCCCAATGAGCTCACATAGGTAGGACACGATGGTTCTTTTCTGGTGTAACTTTGCTGCTCAAATAACCAATCATCACTATGTGGTTGTTCAGCTGGGGATGATACTTGTTTTGAATCTGGAGTGGTGGAGAAATTCATGCCTCTGGAGCTGGGGCAACCAACCAGTCATCAACCATGTCCTCAAAAAGAGAGCAAAAATGAAACCCCATCAGATGCTCTACTTCTTAGTTGAGTAAATGCACCCAGGAATATGAAAGTAAAGACCAATCCAAATTTGAAGGATAGGCTGAGACCCCTTTTAAGAGTTTGACCTCTTATTCCTATGAAATGCACAAAGGAAAGCACCTTATTCCCATCTTCTGTGAAATATGGTTTACCACATTTCAGGAAGGAAATAGTTGTGCTTCCGGTTTATTTATTGCCCCAACAGCCTGTTATATAGAGTCACGGATTTCTGTAGTACTCTAATTTTTTTTAAAAAATTGCCTTCTGTTCATATACATGAACAAGCTTCTTAAACAGCAATTATTCCTTTAACAGGAAGAGTTTTATATTTGTGTGGCCCTTTTTGTTCTAGCTGTGATTTTAAGTGCAATAAGACTGTACTAGGTAAGATATGTTACAAACTTTAGAGTGAATTTAGTTAGTTTAATTATAAATACATATCATATTCAGCTTCTTATCTGAAATTTATCAGCCTCAAGATACTCTGTAGCTGAGGTAATCATACAATATTTAAACCGTGTAGGCATAGACTGCCATTAGATTTCAATAAGAGTGGTATTTCAAAGAGCATTTTGGATAAGGGTTGATACACACTCAAGTGGTTTGTGCAATACAGACACGCAAGGAACTTTTTCCAGTTCTGTAGAATAAAAAAGGATTACAAAGGCATGGAAAATGGTTCAAAATGGGGTAGAAGTCATGTCCAGTTTATATGGGCTTAGCAGAAAGACTCATTTAAAAATCACTAGTTCTTCTTTCATCAATAGTGCAAAGCAACTCACCTCCTTCCCATGACTCTACCCCTTCCTTGTGGCTGCCGTAACTTGCTTGAGAGAGTAATGTTACAGAACTGGGGTTTAACATGATTTATTTACTGGACCTGGAGAGGAGCAACCACATCTTGGTGTCTATGAACCATCGTGAGTCCAGGGAAACAGCATTCAGACATCGTGGGCATCTTGTGTCAAACCAGGCTGTAATGCAGAGTTTTGATTTAGTTTAATGGATCCAAACTAAATGCTTTGACTTGGGCACATCCAAACCTTTTGCTCCCATTTAAAAAGTTAAAACCAAATGTTTTGCCATATCCATGCTTTTTTAAACTTTCCGTTCTGCGAATCACTCAGCTTGCTGACTTTTCAGCCCAGCTTAGGAAGAAAAACATCAGGCTTTTCCACGGAGTGGAAAAAGAGCTGGGAAAAAAAGCTTATGCTAAACCTAATTGGCAGTAGGGAATAATATCAGATTTCTGAAAAAATGTTTATGTACGGCAACCCTTGCTGCTTAACTGGCAGGCAGGCTGAAAAATGTGGCTGGATTAACCGTGTCCCAAACTCCTGGCTTTCCTGAAGAAAGTGGCACCGGCTGACACGAGTGCCAGATCGGCAGCAGGGAGGTGACTGCAGGGCCTCGAGAAGGAGCAGGGGATCCAGATCATTCCCAGTTCTGTGACGTTTCTGCTGAATAACCAGAGCAAGAAGCTTTCAGCCCCCCCCAGCTGCAGCTTCCCCCTCAGCAGCTGAGGAGCACGCATGCCCCTTCATGTAAAAGATTCTGCTATTTAAAGAGCATTCAAATGTACGGCTACAAATTCCTCCGTGTGAGCAACGCACCGTAACATTTTCCTACTTCTCCAATTAATGAGAGGATTTCCAATGGCAGCATCTCTGTGGCCTGTCAAACCTCACTGTGGTCTATTCCATACGGAAAGAGCAATCAAATGTATTGAATCCAATTAAGTTCACGTTTAAAATTAGAATGAGAAATAATTGACAGTGAAAGTCTGGGAAATTTTTGACACAGAAAAGAAGTAATGAGTTTTGCTCTCCCATAAACTTGTTAAAAGCTTAAATATCACTGTGCTCTAGGAGAGTTTGGGTAAAATGTTATGTTTGATTCTGAAAAAACAGCATGAAAATGGTGTTTGGAAATGGAAATGTTTTTGTTTTCACAATGAAACCCTCAGCAAACATGATCCTCTCTCCCCCTCAGATTTATGTGACAAGTTTCGCTGGCTCACATAAAATGTATTTATTTCCAGAGAACCCTTTCAAGAAAATTATTTTGAAATGAGTTGACTTTGGTTGTTATCCTACACTTCTTCACATTTTATTAACTTGACTCTTAACAGATGGCGTTTAATGAATAATTACACAGTAACGAAAAAAATATTTTGCATTTAAAGAAAGCTTTATGCAGATTTACTAATCCATTTAGACACTGTATCTCATTTGTTTACAGTACATCTCCCAACTGGAGTGTAATTATCTAACTTTGTATCTATATTTAACTTTCTAAACTGAAGGAAATAAAACAGAGTTGAAGTAACTAATTGTCAGTGTTACCCACCAATTTGTATTGAAGGATTAATCAGTATGGAAGAGTATGTGAGCTTAAAATGTTCTTGTTTTTTATAGATACTGAAGAATGATATTTGTGAGTGCTTCCCTCCTCTGTGGATACGTAGTACTATAATCCACACCATCCACTAAATACCTGTTGAAATGTGCAGTTATATCTGAAGTATCACAGTCATTTTTCACTGCAATGGAATAGTGGATGGAAGAAAAAAAAAGAGACTTTCCAGGTACTGGAAGGCATGATGCACCTTACTGTGCAGCACCATGACCTTATTACGATGACGTGCCTGGTCCAGCTGCCCCTCGAGCCTATGGAAAACATTCCACTGATGGCTCTGAGCCCTTGATCTGTGCCCTGATGGGCATTGGTTTAAACCTGATGCTCAGTATTTAGATTTTCCCAAATTCGGGAACACTGTTTTCCAACACCTGATGGATGTCTCTGCACTCACACGAACTCCAACCCCCCAGTTTCCCCATCCCTCAAGAACCTCCCAGTCCTCTCATAACTCTTCCCCCCTTTCCCTTGTTTGGGTCTCCCATGACGCTTTGGCACATTCCTCATGCCTATACACATTTTTACTCGTGTTTGAGCTTTCAACTTGTAAAGCAGAACTAGCAAATCCCAGCAATATTGCATTTGTCACAGAGCTCACCACTAAGCAGAGGCACAAATTAGGTGGACTTGCTCCACCGCTCCGTGCTGCAAAAGCCACAGCAGGAGTCGGCAGCGGCGTGAGTAGCTGCAAGCGAAGCTGATTCTGTGGGGCTGTGAGGCATGATCGGATTTCACAGTCCTTGCATGTTTTTATGTCTCTCAACTTCTGTCACTGAAGATTTTCCATTCTTCTCAGCTTTTTCCTTTTACTTGAAATGAGCTCCTATAAAAAATAC
>NW_009260063.1:1191955-1193327 GCF_000687185.1 Egretta garzetta
AAAAAATTCAAAAGGAATGCAGAAACACTCAACCAGCACCCCAGGGCACTGCCTGGTGCAATTTATTTTTTTTCTTTATTTTGCCTATCTATCTCCTCTCCGCTATGTCTATCTTAGCTTCCATATTCTGAAACATTATTATGTTAAAGCTTTTACATCCAATGTAACGCATCTTAAACACCCGCAGGGTTTGGTGTTCTGCCTATATTCTCCAGCTCTAGAAGCAAATTGTAGAAGAATTTAGTACTAATATCTAGGTCACTTCAGCTAAGTACATGAAAATTTTAGGCAAATAAGTTCAATTACAGATCAATCCTCAGCTAGTCCCTTATTTCTTCTAACACTTGAGATGGCTTAGAAGGACTGGAGGTTGTTATCTCTTCTGGTTTTTTAAAACAACTCTTGTAGCTGATCTGAAGAATGGTTAGAATAAATGTTTCAAGCATGTTTGGTTTTTTGATTTATAGCAAAAATAACAAAGAAAAAGAGCTTGCGTTGTTGCTGTTCTGACATGTGCTGCTGATATTCTGCATGACATCAAAGAACACTTTTAAAAGGTCGTTTAGCACATTAAATAAATTTAACTGGGTGAATGTCTATACCAAGAAATCTGGACAACCTGAACACCGTGTTCTAAATGGCAGTAACCTCCTGCTCCCTGGTTATAAAATGAATTTAAAGAAAAATCAGTGAAAGACTGATATACTTGAAAACTGCCTTATCTTCCATGTTATTTTTTTTTCTAACAGTCCCTTAAAATGTGCAAAGGAATAAATAGGAAGCTTAAAGATAAGGAGGGTAAAGATCCTGGCGCAACATCAGATGGCATGTAGCAATTGGGTACAGATATGAAAATACAGTGTATACCTGGAACAGCAATAACAGTTGACCTAATATAATATTACTACAAATACAAATATGCAGCTTAAATGAGCCACGAATGTGATGCTTCTCAAAAGCTCCAGGAATGCAGTACTACCCAGTAAACCCAGAATTGTCTCAGAATATGAGTTCAGCAGAATTCAAAACCTGTTCTCCCTGGGAAAGATCAGATGTGCCAGCCACCGGGCATGGACTTCACCGATTCATCGCAGATGCGGGGAGGAATCGCTGCAGCGAGCGAGGTGGAACCAGAGCTACATGATGCCCAGGCAGGAGTGTCTCTGGAGGTAAGCATCAGGCTGCCCAAACTGCAGAAATTGGGGCTGTTAGGCTTTTCTTCAGTCTCTCGGAGATGTGCAGGGATGTTCAGGTGGTAACTAGCTTGTGCAGCAAGCATTGTAAAGACATTGGTTTGCTGAACTTGCTGCTCTGTGGAGGCACTGGCCTTGCTGCTCATGGAGAGCTGCTGCGCATCAGCTCCCCCTCGTGC
>NW_009260063.1:1193340-1219547 GCF_000687185.1 Egretta garzetta
CGGAAGAGCAAAAGCCTCTTCTTGGCCTCAGTTGCTGCAGTGTAAAACATGAAAAACTCTGCTGAAGTCACTTCAAAGTGTGGGTATGAAACAGTCTCGAGGTTATTGTCTTTGTAACTGCCTGCAGGATATTTCCAAGAAGTGGGAAACTGTTAGGAAAACACTTGCACTGTACCCAGCTTTTCATGCTCTCCTGTAATACAGCACAGGAGAGCAACAGTTTAGCACAGCAAGGAGCAGATATTATGTGCCATCAAATAAGATCACTCGATACAAGCAAAATATGGCCTGCGTACGTACTATAAATATATGATGTACTGGGTAGAAACACCTTTTTAAGTTATTAGTTGCTACCTTGTGGCTGAAAAGAGTTGCAGTGCAGTAGGGATGGCTATCGTGGGAAACTCAGGGAGAGAGCAAGTCAGAGAGATCTAGATTGATCCAGACGGCTTTAGGTATAGAAATAGGAGGGGAGACGTGGTAATTGTAAGTGGTAAATCTCCTGACTGCCTCTTGCCCTAGTTGCTCTTTCGGTGACAAGTCACTTTCGGGAGGAAATCTAACTGTTCATGGCATTCTGCCTACGGGGAGCAACTTCTGAAGATTGGGAAATGTCAGACCGTATGAAAGAATTGTTAACCCTTCTCCGGGAGGGAGGAGTGTTAATCGCTAATGGAGAGCAGGGCAAGAATAACTGTGAGAAAACCTCGTAGCTAACAGCCCATTTTGCTGTCACCAGCTTTTGGAGATTTGCTGAAGGCTCTTCTGCCAGTGAGGCAAACTGGGAGCCTTTTCCTGGCAGTGTGCGGGAAGCGGTGCTGGATGTGACCCTGTGTGATGCTGGGCAAGGGCAAGCCCCATCCCCAGCACCTTTCTTGGGGAAAACCCAGCCTCCAGCCCAGCTGCACAGGTGTAAGCTCTGCATTTCGGAGGGGAGACCAAGGGCGGACACGTGCCAGCACAGTGAGACACCACCAGCTGAAATGAAATGCCTGCAGAGAGCTTGGATGGGTGCCCTTTGGCTTTAGCCAGGCACGGGCATTTGTACCCTTCCTAACTCATCCCACTTGCTGTTTATTAGCTCCCTATTCTCATGTGACAGCCTAGGTTATGGAAAGAGAGCAAAAATCTGCAGGAAAACTGTTCCATGAGGCTGCTCTAACTCACACCAGGGATGGAAAAGCCTCTTTTTGGCCTCAGACCACGCAGATGGCTTACAAAGCCCTTGCTTGTTGTCCTCAGTCCTTCAAGAATACAAACAACAGAGAAAGAGGCCATGATCTGCTGCTCACATTTGTGGTCAGCCACAGACCTCAGTGAGTGTGATCAAGTATGTCAGGCTCATTTGATTATGAAATCCAGACAATAACCCAGTGGAAGCCATGAGAACCACTCTCACTGTAATGTGATTTCAGCAGGTAATTCTCTCCTACGATGACTATGTAAGAATAGTTGGGTTTTTACTCAGTGCATCAGGTAGATTCACAGCCTCAGTTCAGCACTTTACTGACAACAAAATCCTGACAGGGCTTAGCTCCATTGGCACCATCCATTCCTGCCTCACTGTGCCCCATCACTGTCACCCCGACCCCCCATGGTGGCCTTGGCAGGGCCAGCGTAGGCAATGCAGGCAAGTGGCTTGCCCAGCTCCTGCAAAGAGAGGTGATGGTCCTCTAAAACCTTTGCAACTGGTGATGATTGATAAAGAAAACTACTTAACCTATGAGGCATTGGAAGGGAGCAGGAAGGTTTTTTCCCCTCTGCAAGTTGCCCCCCACTGATGAAGAGCCTGGGAGCAAAGATCCGCCTGCACGCTGATTGTAGAAGTAAATTTGGAGAGCAGAACATGAACTAGTAGGCTTTCACTCCTGACCCATCTCAGCAAGCCATGACATCCCTTTTGTTATATGTGATGAGAAGACCCACAGGTGATACCAAAGCAATGTTCATCAGGGAGAAAGTGACCCGTACGCATGGGTGATGAAGCAGCAGGGAAGGGATCTGCTTTTCAAACCCAAGCCTCGCAACTGCCCGATTAGTATCTCACATAAAGTGCAGCAGCAGTAAATATGCCTAGTGCCAAAGGAAGGATATAATGAGACATGAGGGAGGATGGCTTTGGTGTTCCCTGCCTGAATTCCTTCTCTTTGGGAGCGCTCTGCAGAAAGACTCAGCACACCAGCAAGCGGGGCCGTCGGTAGGAGCGGGTGGCAGCACATCTCGCTGTTCATTAAACCTGTTCATTAACAGCAGGTTTCATGGCTGTAGCTTCTCACTGGATTTTCAGCTCTGCCTCCTGCATCCCACAGCAAAGCACCGAAAACCTCGTCATCCTCTGTGGGGAGGGCTCTGACAAAATCACCCTGCGGCCAGCCAGCTGAGGCAATGTGGGCGAGGTTTTGGAGAGGTTTATTAGTAACTTCTAAGTGATGTTGCTTTAAATCTTCAAGGCTAGAAATTTCTGCACAAGGCTTATTTTGTTCATAAGTTCTACTTATTTGCAAACATATTTTAAACAGACATGTTCCTATTTTAAAGACTCCCATAATTATTATATGTGCTACAGAAGGGTGAGATTGCCTGAAGATGCTGTGAATCACTTTATCTTGGCAGCAAGAATTTTAAAGTATATACAAAATTACAAAGTATTATAATACTGTTTTCTGTCAGGAACTTGATGCAGAATGAGATCTTATGGGAAATCATGCAAATAGCGAGGTAATTGCTGAGTTAGATGAAGGGCTTACAGCCACTGAGAGCTGGCTGCAGTAGGAATGGAGGAGAGGACTGTCTGAAAAGAGGGGTAGCCAGGTGGGTGTCCATCTTTTCTCTCAAGTAACAAGTGATAGGATGAGAGGAAACAGCCTCAAGTTGCACCAGGGGAGGTTTAGGTTGGACATTAGGAAAAATTTCTTCCCCAAAAGGGCTGTCAGGCACTGGAAGGGGCTGCCTAGGGAAGGGGTCGAGTCCCCATCCCTGGGGGGATTAAAAGCTGGGCAGACGAGGTGCTTAAGGACAGGGTTTAGTGGTGGGATGGCAGGGTTAGGGGAACGGTTGGGCTTGGTGATCTTAAAGGGCTTTGCCAACCTAAATGATTCTGTGATTCTATGACCATCAGTGGAGAAACAGGCACTCTCACTGTGAAAATGCAGCAGGCAACAGCTTCATTTCATGCAAAGAGACCACTCTGGGACAGAAAAGTATGACACTTTACCTGAGCACAGGTATTACAAGCTAGCTCTTGAAAGAGGCAGCAAATACTACTAAGCTTAGAGAAAGCTGAGTGGGAAAGCAAAGAGCTTTAACGTTGAAGATAGCATCTTTTTGCCTTGATTCTCCCAGCCCCTTACTTCTGTTTAAGTTGGGAAATTAATATCACTAAGATTATTAAGGAAAAGTACTCAGAGGGCTGAGCTGTCATACAAAGACAGTGCTGGAAAAAAGCCATAAGCATCAGGAAATCACCCAGACCAGAGGAACTCTCATCTGAGCTGCCTGCCAGAGACCTTCAGAGGGAGGAGGAAAGCCTGCTAATTGCAGGGGACATGTCAGTAAATTGGCCCTTACCCCAGACTGGTGGAAGGTATTGACTTTCAGGCCTTTCTTAAGAAAGTCTCCGTGGTGCTTATCTTATTTTTCTCTCTTATTTATACTTTTACTCAATTCCAGTTGTTCTTGTGTGCAAACAAGGCTGCCAGAGAATGTTTAATGACCTCAAACATAGGTATCTAGTGCTACTCTGACACCTCAGGGTGTCTGAGACCTCCTTTGGTGGTGGTGGTGTGGGGCAGCTTGGGGGCCAGCAGAGACAGCCTAGAAGGGTTGAAAATGCACAAGCACTTAGTCTGGGCACCCAAATTGCTCCCATAGTTTGAAATACTTTTGAAACCTTTTACAAGGTGAAGCCTTTTGCTGAGTTACTTAAAGCAATGCCAATCCCCCTGGAAATCATTGCAGCGCCCAGCAGCAGTGAGTTGGTGCAGGGAGAAGCTGCACAAGTCCCTCAGCCAGAGAAAGGACAGATCTTTGTGGTCTTGAATGCTTCTTGTATCGCAGACAACCTGGCTTCCCCCCCCCACCATCGTCAGTTATAGCCCCTTGCACCTTTCCCAGACGTGGCCCTGGCACACCAAACGCCAGGCACAGGTTTGCAGCACTTCCCTCTTCTGGACATGCACCGTCATGTGTGGATCTGCCAATGCACAAGAAAGAAAATAGCTCAGAAAGTCCTTCACCAGCCCTGGCATAGAGTTCCCCTGCCTTGCCCTCCTCCCACGCTCGCTGGCTGTTTAGGGAGGCCACAGAAGTCCAGTGTTATTTTAATTTCTTTGAGCAGCTATCAAATGAGTCAGGTTTACTGTGCTGAGCAAGACCAGAAGCAAAATTCTGAAGAAGAAACTGAAGCCCACCAAACTGGGAATACAACCCATGTGAAAGCACACATGGTTTTTAAATCCATTGCAACGCTGAATTTGAATTTATAGCAGCATGACAATGCTGTCAGATCTTTAAGAATACGCTCTGCCAGCCCTTTCAGGATTGTATCCCAGCATTATTATTTAATAAGTTCCTTCAGCCAGAGTGTTCACAAATAAACAAACCAATAGGTTAAGTGCAAAAACAATTCCACTAAAGGGATGTGCTCTATTTTTTCTGCTCAGGTATTGCTAATAATAGAGGTATCGTAAAATGACTCAAACCGTAACAGAAAGGTTGAATGCTTGAGTGCACACTGCAGAGAAATACCCGGCCATATAGATACTGAAATCACGTCCTTTTAAATTAGTGTGGGGAAGTAAGCAAATGCCAGATAGCCCTGGTACACCCTGTCCAAGCAGCAGGGGTTTAACAGTGTTCCTGTTTGCCGGGCTGTGTTTGGGGAAGAGAGCATTGGAAAAATAACCTCTTCAAATGACAGGCACAATATTTATTCATCAGCAAATGTGCATTTAACAAGCTCAGCTGGCTGCCCTCTGCTCTGGCAGTTTCAGGAAAATCTTTCTTGCAATGCATTGCACTCTGCTTTCCTAGCGGGCTGGGGATGCCATCCGCTCTTTCGCCTCTGCTGGCTGTTTTCCACTTATTTGCTTACTCTTTTCCATCCTAGTTAGCTCTGCATAGCCTGGAGGGACTGAACTAGATTCTCTTTCTGGGGCATCATAAAAAGAAATGTTTACCGAATTGCAGACAAACACATCTGTGTAAATCTGGTGGCAGCACATGTGCACTGCAGTGGCCTGCAGAGATTTTATTTTTCCTGATAGCATGGGAATAAAAGCACCCACTGCCCCCTACCCCAAGCCCAGGATCAGTACGTAAGGCTGGCAATTATCTGGCAACACTTTCCATCTGCTTGGAAACAAAAGCATTTGAACTGAGACCATTTGGGGATTATAAATCCCAGGGTACCATTTAAATCATGTTTTGAAACAGTCTTCCTCTGAAACAATCTTCTTCAGTCTTCCTCCATCAGCTACAAATTACCAATAGTCAGATTATCAGCTACTGTATTAAAGAGAATTTTGTAGCTATTTGGATCAAATGCGTCAGCCAGAATATTAAAATGTGCAAAATAATATACAGTTAGCATGCATATTTCTTGAGGCAGAAATTATTTTTCCTGTTTCATAAGGCACCAAATTCACTCTCAGCAATCAACCTGCTCCGACAGAAAGACAACTTCCTTTTGCATTGAACTCCTTGATTTCCAAATACAGTTTTCCAAACAAACTCTCCTCTTGAGCAGATATCATGCCTAAGAACAACTCAATCAAATTCCAGCCTGGGCAATGCCAGGCTGTGTCAGTGCTGGAGCATCTGTGTGGAACCAACTCCTCTTTTCTGGAATTCCCACCTGATTTGGCCAAAGAAATAAGCATACGCAAAACTAGAAACATTCACTCACATTTATAGGTTTGAATCACATCAAAGCCATTTTTTTGTATATGCACCCACTGGGTTTAATCAGAATTTTAATGAATTTGTCTTTCCAGATATTTGCCTTTTTTTCAATAATTATATAACGCCCATTTCATAATAACCATATTCCTGGTTCAAGCCACATCCTAGATCAGTCCTTCCACTCTTGATGTACAAATGAAACCTCAAATATAGCCTAAAACATCCTCAAACAATTAGTTATAGCTCTGGAAAGGATGTCAAGGGACTGCGCAGTTCATCTCCCTGCCCTGCAGCACCAGTAGCCCTCCTGATTGACATTCGTCTAAAAGTTCCTGACCAGGGCGATCCCACACCTGCACCAACCAGTCTGCCCCAGTGCATCAGTCTTCCCCTTAGCAATGCTAGGTTTATACTTTAAGTAAGGTCTCCAACACGTAAATCATCAAGACCTGATGACTGGAAAACATGTAGTTGATCCAAACTCTCTCTAATCTGTTTCTTCTTATTTATGGCCATCTTGCCCTTTTGTTACTGGAATTAATTATGCTAGCCACCTGATTACAGTTGACTTCACTAATAAGGATTAATGGAAAAGGCACTAAACACTGTTTTCATAGCATCATTTATTGATTGCAGCAAAGACTCCGGTTGGGGCTGGGGGACATGCTCAGCTTCCAGATGGTGCCAGTAAACCGTTTTCTCCTGGGGGGTAAAGCAAGTAATCAGGTATTCTCACACAAACATCCCAGGGAGGGGAGGCATAGTTATGCATCGGGGTAGCACATTTAGAAAGCTAATCACTAATTAATATCAAAGGCAATAAGTTTATGACCTCAGGAGAGACCTCCACCAAAGGCAGGCTGGTGGGACAGACACATGTGGGGAGGGGAAGGGCACCTCACAGGGCACGCCACCAGCACAGCCTTTCCACGTGGGATGTGTGAGATGCCTGGGAACTGAGCAGTCAAACCATCTCATGTGGGAATAGACAGGAAGAAACATGGGAGTCGATCTGGCAGAAAAGGAGGCAGGTAAACATGTCATATATGCTGGAAAGTGAAATTATTAGGTGGAAGAAAGTAACTTTAACAGACAAACTTTAGGCTTTGCTAGGATTTATGGTTCCACAGTGTTCCCACCTTTCCCCTTTCTATTGGTAAACTCAACCGGTTGGCTTTCTTCCCACCAAGAAATCTGTCGGTCCTTGACTGTGCACAAAGATTTATTTTGTTTCTTACTCAGCTGGGGAGTAAGCACTCGAAAAGGGTTTCTTTCCACGTGCTCAGCTTCAGAATACAATTCCTCTTACCAGTATTCTTACAACTATGTTTTCTTACAACTATGTGGGGTTTATTTCACATATGCTTTATTGGAAGAGCAGCACCGCTAACTGAAAGGCTGTTTTCACTTTTACTGGAAAGGCTTTTCTGAATATTAACTTTGGATTGGCAAATTTTCAGTAATTTGTACTCTCAGCAACACATTGGTATGAAAATTGGATTTGGGCAACGGGCACTCCCTGAGCTACTTTACCTTCTGTATAATGACTTTAGCTAGAAGTTGAGCATACATCATGCTTCCATCCATTGCTTTTCTGCTCAGGATCAGCTGCACAGTTGGGGTCTCAATCTTTTAACCCTTATTCACAGAGTAGTCTGTGGGATAATACCATATAATGGGAAAACAGATAACCAGATAATGGGAAAATACCATCACTTTGATTGACTTGCAGAGCTTGACAGTTTAAGCCTCCATTAAGAGAGTCCTGTGAAAATTAAGGCATAATTTAATTGTGCTTAGACCACAAGATGACCCCAATTTTTTTTTAAAGCACCCTGATTTCAGTGGCATGCTTCTTTGATTTCTAGACTGGTATTTTAATCATGTTAACATTTAAGTAGCTCTTCTTAAGACCTGAAATAGCAGTTGGGAAGAAGGAGGAGGGGGAACTGTCATGGCTGGCACTGTGGATGATGGACATCAGGGTCAAAGGAGATCCCTGTATTCTCTTGTACTGAGAAAGCTACTCCCTTCCTAAGAAGGATTGAAAGTTTGATATTAAATATCAAAATATTAGATGATATCCAAATATGTCTGTCTGCAAGTTTAAATAAGAGGCCATTCATTTAAGAAATAAACAGACTTTCAAAAAATGGCATTTGAATATTGTTACTGCTTATCTAAACAGGGGGGAAAAAAAAGGGGGAAAAAAAATTCTTCTTTTTCAAGTCTTGTAGTTTTGCTATGTGAAACCTGGTTTTATTTTCAATTAAGAAGTTCCTCTGAATGGTAGAAATCTTTGTCTGCCTGGGGCCAGCATTTCTCCAATGTAAACACCAGGCAAATTGAGTTAGAAACTGCAGCTCCCAAGTTCCCTCTTTTATTTGTTTCCTCTTCTCTAGGCTTGGTCTGTCACTGGCAATCATGCTCCCTTGCTGCCTGCTTTTGTAGCCATACAGGGGAAATCACGTAATTTAGGTGCTCATAAATCTAACCAGATGCCAACTGTGTTCACCTGCTACATGGCAGAGGCAATGCTCTTATTAACTCCACTAATTTGCCTAATGACTCTGACCAGCAAGTTCTTCCTCTTTTAACAGCTTTCAGGAAAGATTCTGATGCCTGGTCAGACTGAATGACTTTACAAAGAGTAAGACTACATATCCTCACAGTGTAAACCATGCAATGTTTTTTGGTTTTTCTTTCTGTCCTTGAGCCCCAGATATATCTCTCTTGAAAGCATCAAGATATATGTGCAGTGTGGTTTTGGATTAAAATTTTAAAAGGCAAAGAAGCAACGGTGGGTGTTGATTTAAGATTCTAAAAGGGGAGAAAAATGTATAACAGTTTCTCCATTCCCATACCACCAAAGACCTAGCAAGAAACCTCATCATGGATCCCATGCTGTAACTAAAGGACAGATGATCAGAGGGGCACGCATCTGTCCTACCTGCACCATTTAAAAGCATAATTTACCCCCATATCCAGATGAAGGAAGGAAATTGTTGTAGATGACACTTTTTTTCAACAGTCCCGTGCCTTTGGATGGGGTGACACCACCTCTGAAGCAGCTTGTCTCAGTACTGATGTTAAAGTCATATAGCCTAAGGATCCAAGGCAGCTAGTTCAGATTTTCAGGTCGCTTACAGTAGTGAGATGGTTTCTTCCTTAGTATTAATTGGAATATCTTACTAATCTTTCCTCCAGGAAATATTAATCAAACAATAACAAACAAAGATAGCTATGTCCTCTTTTGTGGGGAAGTTCTTCCTATAAATGAATACACTTGCAAGTAATAGAACTTAATTACTTCTCCCAAACTCTCTGAAATCCTTGCTTGATCCTTCCACATAAAGACTTGCTGCTTACAATATTTTGCAAAAGCTCTGAAGGCCTAATTTTGCATACTCCAATTAATAATATTCTAGAGAGACTTGAAGATATACACAGTCTTTCTAAATTAATACTCATATCTCTGTGCAAGCTTTTAATCAAAGAAGACAGCATGACACCTCCAGAGGCTTGTACACCATTGTGTTTCTAATAACATTGTTCCAATAAATATTGTTCCATTTGAAATATGTTTTATTCCCCTATTCTCATGATGTTTCCAGTTCCTTATAAATTGCTTCTAGTTATTAGTTTTGTCTGTGGTTGGTCTTCAATTTAGGAGATTGATTTGGATTTGGAATGGGTTTTTATCATATATATATAAATTTTCAGTGCTGCTCTAAATTACTTTTATCAAGTATCTTTATTTTGTGTGCAGTTCTGGGATAAAATGTCTTCCTTACTTATATCCCTGTAAAGTGCTAAATACTCACTGGGGTCCTGGGAAGCTGGAGGTCCTCCAGGCCATCACACGTGGCTTTTGCCATGTCCATGGGAATCCAGGAGGCACCCATGACCAGTGTTGTTTGTGGGGTGTTTGAGAGGGGGCTCCTGCGGGCTCTCCCAGGAGGTGCGACTAACACTTTCCCAGAAGGCTCCCCCAGATTTTCTCCATCTGCCTGCAACAAGTCATACATCCCTGGGGTGCATGTGCTGGTAGACATTGCGGCTGCAGTCGAGTCATTTTGTTTCTCATTAGAACAAAACTTTGTCATACATACCCATGAAAACAGAAGCAGTTCTGCTGGGAATACCATTCCTTATAGCTTCAGTCCAACAACCTTTCCAAAGGAAGAAATATCTCCCCAGCTGTCTTGGATTCCCAGAAATCTGAGGAATATAGGACAGTATCTCAGGAGGTACTGATTTTAGCAGAGGAATGGCTGAAATCAAATCCTCATCATAGTAAGTATTGCCAATTTTGAGACATTCCTGGCTCAGAAGAGTTTTCAACCTATTTAGGGGCATAGACAAAGATTTTTGAGGAAACCATGGCCAAAGAAAAAAAAAAAAAGTGGTTAGCCATAGCAGTGACCAAAAAAAAGGTTCTAAACCCTTGGTTCTGTATTCAGGAACTTCTCCAAGAGCTATTGCTTTTGCTTCTTGCCAGCCTTGCTTTCTATTTCATAAGAACATTTTTGACACAGTGGTGCTCGGTGTGCTTGAGGCATACAGGCACATTTTATTTTACTTCTCTATATGCATACACAAGCACGTATATATATGTGTGTACAAACACGATGCCAGCTGTGTGCAGTGTGTAAAAAATATCTGTACCTGCTCACTTGAACAAAAATAATATCTTCCTTCAGGCTATCTTTGTAATTCCTCCTTCACAGTCTTCGTGAATATCTGTGCAAGTGACCTTTTCTATTTAGGAAATGTTTTTACAAAAAAACCCCTCTGATAAACTCTTGTATCACTATGTATTTTCATGACTATTTCCCCAGAAAGTGTTTCTGAAGGCTCATTGCGAGCAAAGGTGGCAGGGAGGAGAAAACAACGTGTACAACTGGGCTTTGCAGTAAGGAATTATTGTTAGAAGTCCCCAGAAAACACTCGAGTTTTGGGCACTCACCCCTCTGTCCTGCTCAGGTGCTGGGGACTCTACCTTGTGTTCCCAGCTCCCAACTGGGCTGGTGCAGCTTAGTGGGAAAGAGGAGGCAACAACCACCTTGACTGTGGTCCCAGCATGCACCGAGGAGCCCAGCGGTGTGGATTGAAGGTGCTTACATCCCCACAGCAGCAACGAGTGGTGTGTGGGACACTTCGCATCACCTAACGTGGTCAAGGCCACCCATTTCTGCAGTTTCTTATTTAGAGGAGCTGCTGTCCTACAGCTCTCTTTTGGATGGAGACTCTTATTTCAGTCTCTCTGGATGAGACCCCAGCTCTTGCATACAGCATGCAGTCTTCTGGGGAATAAGTGATATTTTCACTGTCTTCCTTGTTTCAAGCCTGGAAGAGTAGCAAGCTGTGATTTACACAACTCACTGTGGCTCTAGTCCTTTTTGTTCAACTCCAGAGGAGTCGAGATGTGTACAGACCAACAGTCTGGGAATCTGGCATAGCCTGGAGTGCAGACTTTAACACATGGACTCTTCTGGTCCCACACATTTTGAACAAAATTACTCCTCCGGTTTCCCCTCCCTTGGAGCCACCAGGGTCTTACTCCAAAGAGTAAGGACTTCCAAGGATGTAGACTGGTAGACTTCTGTAGACCAGTTCTCTGCAATGGAAACCCACAGGTAGGTCCAGGCTGCAAATAAGTCTAGTACTCAATTTTTCAGTCTATCTGTACAACACAATCTGGACATCTGATTCCAGTAAGTTTGTAGACAACAAAAAGTGCCCAAGATAAAAAAAAAAAGAGGATTATGTGCTTTTTTTTTACCCTTTCTTCCTTGCTTACACCACCAAGTTCTGCTATGCAAGTAGATGGTTTTCTCATATCTCTTGAATCAGCAGTGCAAAGCAGCAGAAATCTCTTGGTGGTACATGCAGGAGAGTTTTTAGACTTGAAAGCAGACAAACCATTGCTCTTGAAAAAAATTACAAAGGATACATAAAGGATAGGCCAAAAAAGACTGTCCTGGTTCTTCTGCTTCATCTCACAGAGTTAAATACACAATGAGTCTATCACAGAAATATGTAGATCCTACAGCCTTGATATTTGTGCTCTGAAGCTTAAATATCTTTCTTTCTCACCCAAGAAAAAATGTCAAAGGCACATAGGAATAAATTATTTTCTTCATGTTTGAGGCAGCTGCATCTGCAGCTATGGATTGCTCTTCTGGAATTTTTCCTCTTACAAAGTAATAAAAAACTTCGAAAAAAATTAGTAAGCTGGTGGTGATTTGTATTTTTCTGAGGTAGATTAATTAATTCTGTGTAACAGAATTAAAATTAGCCTGAGCTGTTTGTAATTGCTTGGCTATTCTTTCCCCCTAAATACATAATATACAATTTATTTTGACAAGTATTAGTGGGCAATGCACAAGGAGACTGCTTCTGTTTGGAGCGGGGGGGCTGCTTTTTTGGCTTAAGCAGAAGAATGTTTGGCTCAGAGGGCTGGAAACCTTCTTCCAGCCCCACCTCTTCTTTTGCCTCTGAATGAATGGGTTTATTTTCATGCCTGTTTATGCAGCATGGTGTATAGCAACCGCTCCTTTTATGTTGGAAATATTATGGTTTGCCATTGACAAAATAGCAACGTAAATTAAAGAAGGTATGGACGCTGTCCTTAGCCAAGGGAACAAATATTTCCCAGTAGAATTGCATCGGTTGTTCCAAACCAGAAAGAAACTGAATGAATTTGAGTGAATATTATTATTCTAAAGAAAATGAAAAAGGAGCAATTCGAAAGATCATTGTGGTTTTAAGAAATGTGTCCTTGTTTTATTCCTGTTTTTAAGAAGAAAAACGATGAGCAAGATTAACTCAGCTTAGAGAAACAGATGGCTGCTGTTTTAGGAAAGGACCTGGAAATGTATATTTTCAACTGGTTAATGAAACATTGAAATGGATAATAACATTTTACTCCTTCGAAGCGTCACATGTTGAGTGATATTCATTGTACTCTCATCCAACTTGTTTTGCACCCACACTCTGCACTGTTGTCTACATTTTTAAGAGTAACACCTTGAGCATTTGCAAGTCTTGCTAAACCCATGCAGGCTGAAATGCTTAGTTTCTAGTAGATAAAATTGGGTTTTTCATCAACAAACATAAAACTCTTCCCATTAAGTTAGCAATTTACATCAGCTAAATTGAAAGCTATTTTGTCATTCAAATGGACTTTTTGAGATTTTGAAAACTTTTCTCCTAGGAGCAATTAAAAATGTAAAAACCCGGTGATGCTCCCCAGCAAAACTCAGATCAAAAGCTGTGATGGAAATAAGAATTACCATATTCTTCACTGGCTTTTGTACCCTTCCAGGTTTTTCAGTAAGAAAGGCACAAAGTGCCTTTCTTATGAAAATGCTTCATGCTTTGATAGCTGAATTTAATTTTCTCCCAATTTTATAATCACCGTGGTATTCCCTAATATTGATGACATGAGAAGAGTTTCATTTCACATTGCTGTAGAAAAGGGTGACAAGCACTGAGGTCACGGAGAAAACACGTGGTGTCACAAGCCGCGCTACTCTTGGTGGCAGCCTGCGGGAAGGACCTTTCCTCTCCTACATGAGGGGAAATGAAAGAACATAAAACCTTTGCCTTCCACTAAGGTTTTCTGCTCTCTCTCTTAGCGGTGTCTGTTGGATTCTTTCTGTCCTTGTATTTGAAGTGTAAGATGAGTTTAAATGCTCACACAAACACTCACTTTTGATTTTATCAGAGCTCAGCCCTGCTACTCTGTTTCCCAACAGGAAGATACAAATCAAAAGGGGACATAGATTAAAAGATTAAAAACAAAAGGGGAAAAGAAAACACTGAGCAAACTGGCCTTTTTTAAAACTCAAGTTTCTTTCTGAAAGGTAGTAATTTCCTTGTAAAAGTGACTTCTGCCATGGAAAATATAAATCCAAATACTTCATATAAGGCAAAGCTATGAGTATTTGGGACTGGGGCCTTACAATGGGCAGTGGTGAGCAGACTCATTAATATAAAAACTTAAATATAATAATTGTTCTGAAAATACACGCAAAGTGAATTTACATGAAGAGATGCAGAACAACTTAGCTGTGATCTGTGGTGCTGCAGCTTGTACCCACGGCACTCTTTCATACCAGAGGGATCAAGGTTTCTCTGCTCCCCTTCTCAGCTTCTTCATCCTCTTGTGTTTTGGTCAAATGAGGCAATGGCCTGCCACAATTATCCCCCAGCCCCCCACATTGTGGTTGATTATCTTTTCTGAAGGTGTTTTAATTCAAATTCCAAACATTATCAACAATAATTTGGGACTTATTCTAAGGACCCTTGACAAGCAGGGTAAGGAAGTCCAGGAGGGGCTGGTTCATCATTCTCTTCTGCCGCATCCACCCAATTTCAGTACATTCAAATACAGAGATCACACAGGAAAATAGCCCCTTACGAATGTATGTGCTACATAGTCTCACGTTTCCATGCTCCTCGGCTTCCCGCGACAACATGTGAGATGGAGCACATTTGAGCAACATATTTTGGGGAGGAAATTAGGTAGTAATGACTTGGTAGTCACATACTTTTAATGAACTCCATCAAGACCTCTTTGGAACTTGAGTTGCACACAGAATGTGGTCGTTCCAATTATTTTAAAATAATTTAACAAATAGGTTAATACTGACTTAGTTCTTGAGGAAACTATGCTTCTTCACTGACAGTTACAAAGAAAATAAAGAAAATTTGAGTCAAAGGTATATGACACCTAAATAAAATGAGGAAAAATTTAGGGAGGAAAATAATTTCTGTTGTATTTATAAGAATGATCAATAGACTGCTGTCGCGGATGGAGTGAGAGGGAGGCAAAAATAATGTGGTTTATTAGTGTAAAACAGTGAGTTAACAAGGTTCAGTGGTAACTGCGACAATAGTTTGAGATTCGATGGCAAGGTACACTTTGTTATTTACTGCACAGAGGACAGGGTCAGACAAAACTGTCAGGGAGACCCTCCTGTTGAGTCACGAGGTTCGGAAAAGATCCCCTTGCTTTCTAAACTCCCTCAGAGAGGAGTCTAGGTGCGGCTGGATCCAATCCTAGTCCCAGACTTGGTCAACGGTTTATGTCTAAAGGATTATATATGCGCACTTAATCCTTTATGTCACTTAGCTAAGATTTCCAAGTTAGCATGCTGTTAGTCACTTACCGAGAATCTGTCGTGGTAAGGAATCTCTCAACCTCGAGGAGTAACCTTGAGAGGCGTCCCTGCTCAAGGGGAGATCCTGGCGTGCAGCCCGCTGCCGTGCAGGAGAGCTCAAAGGGCTCTTGGGCTGCTCACTATTTATGGGGGTAAGATGATTGGCTCATAGTCATATTTGCATCCTGACCGCTGTGCTTAGGTGGGCACATTCCACAACAGCCCTTGGCTATTGTGTTGTTATCTGTCTCCCCCCCACATCCAGTGGGTGTATCCTTCAGGACCAGACACAGACCAGATGCATCTATCACCACAGCCACAGGTGGTTATCACTGGAAAGAGGTCAAAGGAGGGGGAGTCAGAGACGAGGGGGGAGCACACCGCCACAACTGCTGCCCTATGGAAGAGTAAATTCTTTAAGAAGACAGTATATAGACTAACAGGCTACTTGAATGCAATATAATGAATAGGCAGGCTAAACCAATGCTGATAGAGTATCCAACTTTTGCACAACTATGAAATCATCATAGGGAATATACCACTGGGCACAGGGATGAGTAAGCAATAAGAAATGTCTGGAAGGATCAGTATCTTTAAAGATGCTCGCCTTGTCCCTTCCCAGATGGTCCCATTGGCTGCAGATTCCCACGCACAAGGAATAAATACCATGGGCAGAGTCACCTGAGTCATGATTACAGCTACTGCTGTACCTTCAAAGAAAACACAAATTTACTCTACATTTATCTTTTTTTTCTCTTATTTTGCATTTCTTGAAAATTTTAGACTGTAAGCATTCAAGGGAAGAAAATAGGGGTTGTTTTTCTGTTTTAAAAAGCTGCCACTGGTAGTGGTTAAACCTTTTCACTGTTTTGGTTTGTTTAGTGTTTTTATGAAGAATAAGAAAAATTCTACAAAAAGCATGGGCTTCCTTCAGAAACATTTTTTTGTCAAAAAAAAAAAATCAAAGATATAAAGAAGAAAGCTATAACTGAAGACAAGCATGCCAAAATAAAAAAGGGATGGAAACTTTCCACTCCAACAGTGAAAGATGAGTGTGTTAATGCTGCTGGGGCCCTCATGGGACGCGCGGCTCTCCTGCGACGGGCGGCTTTCCTCCAGGGGTGGCAGGAGCTGCAGAGCAGCCTGCCCAGGGACTGGCACAGCCTCTCTGGGGCTTCAGCAAAAAAGCAGACCATGGCACATCCCAGCAAATATTTCCAGCCAAGAAACCCAGCACAGCAAAAAGTAAACTGAAATACCTGAAATATCATCAGCTGGGGCAAATTATTTTATTTCATTTTTACAACAAAAAGCTATTTCTGCAAGACATAAATACAGGTGTATTAAACCAACTAACACATCTTCTGGAGCTTAATTGGTTAATGCTGGCTAATTACCCAGCTGATGGGATCAGCTGGTCAATGGAACTGAGATACCATGATGCAATCTAATAATTTGGATTGTAACATTTTCATTGAACTGAGCTACTTTTCAATTCATATGTCAGAAACTCTACATGCTGAAGTTTACAATTAAGCAGCTATTCTCTTCTGTGTGATAATTGCCATATGCTTCTAAATGTTATTTTTCTAACCATTGTAAAGCTGGTTATGCTGGATTTTTCCATATAGACTGAAGTCCCCTGCGATTAGCACACTTCTCTCTATAACTATTGCTTAAGCCACTGAGAGACTCCAAGTGCCTGAGGGATCCAGCTATCTTCAGTAAGGTTTAATTTTATTTAATTTCATATTTAAAGCTTCTGTGACCTTTTTCAACATACAGATGATAAAAATACTTTCACACATGGATATATCAAATGACATGTCCACCTAGGCTTGCTAATAAAACTGCATTGCTCTGTTACTGCTGGCCCCTGGCTATATTAGCTGTCTGCTTGCCTTATTTGTGAGTTATAAATAGCCAAAGACTGCATACTCACTGTCTAGTTACATTGAACAAACTGTGATTTTAATTCTCTCAAACAAGCCTGTCTCCTGACACAGGTCTGTCCTGAATGCTCAGCCTTACCTGTTTTCCTTTTACTGCATGTTTCTTACATGGCTGGGAGATTCTTAAGCAAAATTCCCAGACTGTAAAATACTCTAATGATTCGCAGAGCCACTGAAGGGCATTTTTACATTTTGCCATTTGTTGCAAAGTAATCATCCACACCGTTTGTTATGTTCTGATTTGATAACGTTTCATACTCACATTGCACAAAGGAAAGGCATCGGTGTTTCTGACCTGGTCTTCCCAGCTTAGCTTGTACCAAGAAGTCATGAAATCATCTCAAGGTCCTGCTGTACTGATTTCTTTGCAAACCAAAGGCAATAGGCACTCTCTTCCACAAGGCTTCCAGCCTCAGGAATGCTTTACAGGTGAACTAAGGCAGAGACAGGCTGAGGACTAGATTTAATAAAGGGTTAAATTACCTAAAGAAGAATTAAGTGGAATTTGGCACCTAAATCTAAAACTGCAAGCTGAAAACCCTCAGCTCTCGGAGCTCACACCGTATCTGGGCATCACCCTGTGTGACTGGGAAGGTCTCCGGGACAGTACTAGGATGCAGAGAGCTGCATCTGCCTCTGGCTTCTCAGCATCTATTTTTCTGCTAAAGCTCAGTAAGTGCTCATGGGCTGTAAGGCATGCCCTGAGCACACCACGCACCCGGCCATACCGTTGGGTCACATCCCATTGTGAATTTGAAGAAAAGATCACTCCACCGTTTTAAACGCAATAATGTCCAGGAGGCCCCATGGGCAGCAGTAATTGCTGCAGCACCATGCAGAAAAGCACAGAAGGCTGCCACTTCTGTACCCTCATTTCAGGAAATTTTGTTGAAATGACTCAATGTTGGCCTCTTCTCAAATAAGAGAATGGGTTCCCAAAAATGTCTGTTCTACTTAACTGGTTCCTTGGTGAGTCATCTGGTCTCCGCTGGCGTGGAGGTATGTAAGAGGTACTTGAGTATTCATCTTGGAAAGGCTTGCTTGGGATAACTGATCCTTTGGTGCTAAATCCAAAATCCAGACTGTAGAGCTTCCCATCCACTAGAGGATTGCCCTCTTAGAAACAGAGTTGATATCCCCAAGCACAGTCCTACAAAGTGCTGAGCTGCTCTTGTTTAGCAGGACCTGGGCAGGCTCTGGGGTCCCCAGTGGGACATTCCGTGAGACATGCCACCCCAGAGGACTATCAGTCAGGACCAAAACCAAACCCCAGATAGCTGCAGAATAAATTATAGGCATCATTAGTGTGTGAAATGAGTTAGAATGAGCAAGTTCCTCAAAGAAATTACCGCCTCTGGGGAAATCATTTACAATGGCCAAGATGAGTAATATCTTACTCCGTGACTCCATTGACTTCCATCTTCCCCTTCCCTTACAGTTACAATGAGCGTGAGAAAGATCAGCTTAAAATTGTCGTGTGTTTATACTGGCAGGAACTGGTGCTGGTTTTATCATTTTTATGAAGAGTCATGTGGCATTTGTGTTTTGTTCAGCCACACTACCAGCAAGCTCACTCAAAGGATCTTAGCGTCTCTATGGAAACTTTTCCATGTATTTGTGCACTTGGCCAGAATCATAAGTCATGCTTATTTCCAAGAGAGGGCATACACTGTGCACAAGAGAGATCTGTTGGACTCCACAATTGCTTCAGTGGCTTCAATTGCTTCAACCTGGACTTCAATAAAAATTGTTAGTGAATATTTGAGATTTTTAGTTGTGTAAAGAAACTGCATGCTGATCTTTTGCTGTACAAATCTGTAGGAATGGTGCCATCTGCAAAGCTGTTTTCATATCCTCATGTCCTGCAACATATAGCTCATCCAATGAAACAGCAAATTACAGAGCTTAATAATGTGGTTCGCTTCTTTGTTTCAAGCATTATGCCATTATGTCATACATTAGCATGAAAATATAAACGGTTTTTTTCTCAGTGGCATTAATGGAAAAGTTAAGTTCTTTACTTCTTCCCCTTTCTTCATTATACATAATTTGCTATTTTCTTATCTGCAGTTGTCAGCCTGTAATTTGATAAATTTCTTAGAAATAATTGGTGTCAGATGTCATTTCTTGTGGCCAGTTTCTTTGGCTTTCTCTGATGCAAATTGTTTAATACAATTTGCATTTATGAAGCAGTTTGATGCAGTAATTTCCATTTTCATACTCTCATTCACTGTCTTAATTTATTTTTTTCTGCAGTGCTTGTTGTTTTCTTCTCTAAAAAATGAAGAACTTCCATTAAGCTTGGGCCTTATATGGATAATCTCCAACCTCTAAAATATCCTTTCTGCACAAAACCCATCTTCTTCCCTTTTGATAATTATCTGCCTAAACAAGCTTTTGCTGTTCGTATTAAAATCGTTCCCCAAAATTTGACTTCTGTCACTTCTCATTTTATCCCCTAACTTAATGACATCTAGCACACAGGACTTTTCCGTACTACGCTTTTGGTTTTCCATTCCTCATAAACTATGTTTTTCCCCAATACTGCTTTCCAAGACAACTGTTCTTTGGGTTAGGCCTGGCACCTCATCCAGCACGTTCTGCAACTCTTTTTGAATATTAATTCAGCTGCTGGTAGCTTGTGCACCTTGCTTCTTACAGCCTACCCTTCAGAAAATAAAAGTGTTCAGACTCTAAGCAAAACTTTTTTACATCTGCTTAGAGGCAGTTGTGACCAAAACAAATTATGCTTTACATATGTATATTTATTTTTTTTACCATCTATCTCAGGTTTATCTAAGGACTTCTGAGCCTTGCACACCTCAGCACAGATGAACAAGATGCCGGTAGCACAAAAATTTCCCCTCACCACCATGCTGAAGTGTTGGTCTGGATCTCCTCAGGCTTCTAGTCACATCCAGAAAAGCCTCCTTGCCTTTAATCTCCCAAGTCATCTGTTTTTTATTATTATTATTTCCCCTTCATTTTAGGCCTTTCAGTTTGTTGATTAATGCCCATAAAGGCAGTCGTGCTGCTTCTGGAAATGCAGTTTGTCATCTCTGTCAGCACTCAGCTCCATATGTTGCCACTTCATAAGTGACATACCAGGATGCTAGGCAATATAAATGAGCCAGGCTGCATTGGACCTCATACAGTTTACATTTCATCTTTTATAATCAAAGGCATGATTTCTCACCCACATTTTTCACAGGATGCATAATCACCATGTAATTTGTGTTTTACGTGATTTACAGGGTGCTCCCAATTTAGGTAAATTAATAGGCTTCAGGAGAAGCACAGCTTACATGGTCAATCTGATCAGACTAAATGGTTGTGCACATTTTATAACACCCTTCCTCTAAAGAGTACAAATAATATACCTATTAGCCTACCCAGAAGCATTTGAAATTCATGGGGACAAATGGAGAGAAAAGTAGGTACATGCTGTTTAATGGCCTTGAAACATAACTCACACAGAGATCTCCTCTGGAGGCTATCAGACACAAATATTTAAAATGGTATTTATTGCCTGGCTCAGGTCTCTACTGGTGTGAGGTTCCTCACCCACAGATGTTTGCACAAGCAGGTTTTCTGCTGCAAGAGTCTACTCCTATCTCTCCAGCTGTTTTTCTGCGGTCATCTAGACAAGCCGTGTATTCTTTTTGTTTTCCACCATTTTCTTGTACAGTTTTAGAAATGGGACAGTCTCTTCACCTGGACCTGGAGATGCTGCTGAAATCCTACTTTGGAACCACTCCGTGCCCCTAAACAGGTTTGTCAGCTTGGGTCCTCAGGCAGGGACCTCCACAGCTTCGTTCCCATCACCTGGGGCACACCAAGGAAGAACAAGCCCAGAGACACCTTTGTCAGGCCAACATAAGGCTATTGCTAGGCTGAGAGTCAAAGCCTCAGGTCCCTCTGAACCCACTGCAGAAGATCATGGGACTGAAGGTAGAGGAAGTTATCTATATCCAGCTAAGGTGGTATCTGGCGTTACACAGGGGTGGCTGAGCTCTGATAACACACCAGCTCTGCCTTTGCAAGGCTGTAAATGTCACTAGTTCAAGTACTGCCTCTGCATCTTCCCAGAGACTATGATAGAATCATATATTCATAGAATCCTAGGTTGGAAGGGACCTCAAGGATCTTCTGGTCCATCATCATCTAGACTAGTGTCAAGAGAGTTGATTAGGTCATCCAGCTCATCACCTTGGACACTTAAGGCAACAACCTACACCACAGCATGTTGTGTCACACAAAGATCATAGAACAGCCCAGCCTGGATGTTGGAGGGTCCAAAGTTTCACCAAAAAGGGAGCCTGGATGAGATTATCCAGCCCCATGTCCGATCACCTCTTGAAAACCTCCAGCGATGGGGTATCTAATACATCCCTGGGAAAAATGTCCAAGACAACTCCAGCTTGAGCTTGTGAGTCCATGAGCAGAGGGGCTCTGCTCTAGAAGTGGTGTCAGAGCTCAGAGTGCTTTTGTCCTCTGGAGACTGAAACAATGCTCAGAAGCAGAAAGCTGAAAATGCTGATGTGTCCTCAATGCAGAGCCAAGGCTGGCCTGTGATATCATCCCTGCCAGAGAGCCAGATCCCATCCTGTGAAGGCAAAAACCCCTCTAGTCTGATCTGATAAAATCTGTCTTGCAGATTTTATCATTTTATCATTGCATTCTCAGCTAATCAGTGGGTATGGTAACCCGTGACAGTGAACTGCTGTTGCTGGTGACCTCTGTACCAGCACAGCTGGGTCCCAGGAAGTGCAGCTACCCCTGGCCTGAGGAGGGGTATCCTCTAATGCCCCCACATATTGGGTGCTGCTTGGCACCTGCCCTTCAGCTGCAGAGAAAAATGAAATGAATTGGGACATCTAGGCAGCTGACCATTGAGGGCAGCTTCCTGGCCCTTGAAATTGGCCACACAAGCATGAGATTTGATCATAATCCATGTGTCGGCACACAGCTCTGAATGTGTTATGAATATGTTGAAGCAACACAGCCAGGCTGATACTCCTCAAAGTGAACAAGATGAGGGCCATAACTCAGAGACTGTCAGGCTCCAGGATCAGAAAGGACCTTTCACCATCCCCAAAAACATCAGTCCCGATGTTGATTAACACTTACAATAGTAGAGAGCACTTGCAGACATCCAGGTAGATTTGGAAAGGATACTGAGTAATAATTAATAACAGGGATAGTAATCAACCTATGACTATCTGGATTAATTGCCATTCCTTTGAATAACAGAGGTTCCAGGACTCATCGCTCTACTTTCCTTTTGGCAAACATAAAATCAAGAAGGACATATCTGAGTAAACAAATCTCCCCACCAGCAATAAAACCTATAAGCTACAGTGACTGGCAAAGCTGACCTCCCAGCACATCAGTTTTGGAGCTATAAAGCTGGTCTAACAATCACCTATTGTTGTTAAGTGGGGGAAAGCACAGCAGGTTAATACATGATGGCATCTGGCCTGTTTAATCTGGTTTTCATATGCCTATGCTTTAGTAAAGCCTTTGACACTGTTTCCCACAGCATTCTCCTGGAGAAATTGGCTGCTTCTTGTACAGGAGTATACTTTGGGTAAAAAACTGGATGGCCAGTCACCAGGGCTCAGTGTTGGGACCAGTTCTGTTTAATAGCTTTACCAACGATCTGGATGAGGGGATCGAGTGCACCCTCAGTAAGTTCCTAGACAACACCAACCCAGGAGGGAGTGTTGGTCTGCTTGAGGGGAGGAGGGCTCTACAGAGGGATCTGGGATTGATGGGCCGACGCAAACTGTGTGAGGTTCAACAAGGCCAAGTACTGGGTCCTGCACTTCGGTCACGACAACCCCACGCAACGCTACAGGCATGGGGAAGAGTGGCTGGAAAGCTGACCGGCAGAGAGGGATCTGGGGGTACTGGTTGACAGCCGGCTGAATATGAGCCAGCAGGGTGCCCAGGTGGCCAAGAGGGCCAACAGCATCCTGGCTTGTATCAGGAATGATATGGCCAGCAGGAGCAGGGCAGTGATCGTGCCCCTGTCCTGGGCACTGGGGAGGCCACCCCTCAAATACTGTGTTCATCTTTGGGCTCCTCACTACAAGAAATACGTTGGGGCACTGGAGCGTGTCCAGAGAAGGGCAAGGAAGCTGGTAAGGGGTCTGGAGCCCAAGGCTGATGGGGAGAGCCTGGGGGACCTGGGGTTGTTCAGCCTGGAGAAGAGGAGGCTGAAGGGAGCCCTTATCGCTCCCTACAACTGCCTGAGAGGAGGGGGGAGCTGGGGTGGGTGTGTGTGTGTGTGTCTGATCTTTTCTCCCAAGTAACAAGTGATGAGAGGAAATGGCCTCAAGTTGCAGCAGGGGAGGTTTAGATGGGATAGTAGGAAAAATTTCTTCACCCAAAGTGTTGTCAAGCACCGGAATGGGCTGCCCAGGGAAGGGGTTGAGTCCCCATCCCTGGAGGGATTTAAAACCCAGGCAGACGAGGTGCTTAGGGAAAGGGTTTAGTGGTGGGATGGCCAGGTTAGGGTAATGGTTGGACTTTATGATCTTAAAGGGCTTTTCCAATGTAAACAATCCCATGATTCCATGATTCCAAGGCTGACATCGTATCAGAGAAGGGAATGGACAACACAGTTGAGAAACAGAATCTCAGCATTCATACGGAAAAGAGGAGTCATAACTTCTGCCTCTTGCTTTTGCTTTGGAGCAGTTTCTCATCTTAGCTCATGCTAAGTACACCATTGCTGGCTCTCAAAAGCTGTTGTTTGTAAAAACAGTCATTTTTCATAGGCTGCCCTCAAAAAGAGACTTGCATTGAGGTTTCAGACATTGTTCTGGGTATTCTTTTTTTTCAGCCCTCTGGAAACTTACTGAAGCCACTGCCATTTCATCTGCTGATGCTGGAGACATATTTGTATAGCCAGAGGACAAGGTGTGTCTGAAGGGTGTCCTAAATCTTCCAGCTGATCTTGACAGCACATTGTTAATTTTAACAACTGAACTAATTAAAAAACTATAAAAGTGCGAAGTCATGGTAAACTATTTAATCAGGAAGCTATTTGATGCGAATAACTGCTTAAGGGAAAGATTCTGCACTATATCCTACAAGTGATTTCCCTGAAAGCCTGTGTAGGTAATAGAAATGTATGCTCAGTTGCTTTGGTCCACTATTGCTGGGGGGAAAAAAAACCACACACACGTTGCTATTCCAAAAAAGCCCCAGTTTACACGTGGATGGAATATTTTTTTCATTTGGAAATTCTTAGCCCATGTCTTATAAGGAGAATAAAGGAGAAGACAAACAAATAAAGTATGACCTGACTTCTGTGAGTAAACAAGAATAGGTTCTGAGTATTTGCTGGAAAAAAAGGTGCATCAGAAAGTTTGAATAATGAAGAAAGTAAAAAATTGTGTTCATAACCAATTCTGGGAAATAATGAGGTAAAATTTGAGGAATATACTGTTACTGCAACAATGAAGTTGCATCGTATCCAGAGGGCTGGGAAAAGAGCGATTTGTTGAGTTGAGTTTGTTTTACGTACTGTGGGTGGATGGTACAGTTGTCAGCTGATATTGTACGACCAGAGTCCATCTCCACTGCTGGTCCTACAGCCCTTACCTATGCCCCCACCAGTTACTTGCTCCTGATGCCAAATTCCCAAGAAAAGCCCTCAAGGCTGGATGCCAAGGATGCCACTATATGTGGGATCTGGGTAATTTTAGCTGTACACCCCTGGAATTTTCCAGCTGTCTGAATCTTTAGGTGAATTTAGGGCTTCAGCCACTCAGATCTAAGAGATTTAAATTCTCTGGTCTTCATTTCTGTGCAAGTTGCTAGAGAATTTCCTAATGCTGAGAAATCCCCCTTAGCGTATTTTAGCCGTCAAAAGTAATCACAGGAACATTCATAGGCTTATATCTCACTCCGTTATCCTCTTGTACGGAAGAAATAATTGCACAGAAGCAATAAAGAGCAGACAAAGAATTGTAAGAGACCATAACCCCAGGAACACAGCAGTTGCCGCAGGCCGTATTGCTGTAAATCATCTACAAAATGAAATCAGTTGTCGTGATTTTTTATGAAGTCAAGGTGAAGTGAAATATAAAAGATGTTGAAAACAGGTATAATTGAGATAACTTCTAAATTCCGTTTTATTTAAAATACATTTTTAAAGTATCTGTAATTCAGTAAGTTCTGCAAATACATGATACAGTGAATGTATGCGTCCTGTGTGAAACTTGGGAATGAAGACTGCCATTTTGGGAAAACTCTGTTAGGAGCTCAGTCGGGAATCCTAGCAGCTTAGAGCAGGATCTTTACTGAGACACGACATTTAAGACCGGAGGACGAATGCCCTTTACTGAATCATCAGTCAAGTACTGACGGAGCTTGGCCCTGCGTGGCTCATGCAGACTGAAGCAGCCACAAACATCAACACAGGCCTTCCCTGCCGTGACTGTGCCAACATCCCCTTCAGATCTGTGTCGAGGAAGGGCAAAAGGCAGCTCCAGCATTTTGGGAATACCTCCTAACAGCCCTTAGAGACAGATTTCCAGCTTCAAATCCAGGGTGCAAACCCACACCGGTGGCTTTGGCTTCCTTCACGAACATTTCATGAATTCCTGAACTTTGGGATTTTCCCTCTCTTGGCGGGTGACATGTTTTCTCCATACTTGCCCTGGCTGTTCGGCTGGAACGCAGGGCGTATTTTCAGCGGGGTGTGGGTGGTGCAGGGGCTGTGCAACCTGGTGACAAAGCCCATGCCCACAGACCATTCCCCCACCCTTATTCCTTTCGTTAAAAGGAAGCATTAAGCAATCATTCCCAGACATTTGTGCACCGAACCCTGATTTAGCCATGCCAGTGCCTGCCCCTGCACACACGCAGGCATGAACACGCACGCTTGTGCGCCCTGGGAGCTGGAAGCAGGGCTGCAGAGAACACTTTTTTCCCCTTTAATCTATGGCGCCTTGGTCTTAGCAGTGCGTAGAACTCGTAAGAGCAGCAGCCTGTAACGGTAGTGGGAAGCAGCCTTTGGGCTTCTAAGGCAGAATAAAACCTTTCAGGAGAAAAAGCAAGTTTTCCCTGAATTGTATTTGTACCTTCCGAGGGCAGCGAGCGGAGCGGGCGCTCGATCTGCCTGAAGGCACCGCGCGGGACCGCCTGACGACGGGGGTTTGATCCCTGT
>NW_009260063.1:1220357-1226145 GCF_000687185.1 Egretta garzetta
GGTGAAACCCTGGCAGGGGTTGCCCAGAGAGGGGGTGGAGGCCCCATCCCTGGGACCATTCCAGGCCAGGTTGGACGGGGCTGAGAGCAACCTGATGTGGTTCAAGGTGTCCCTGCTCCTGCAGGGGGGTTGGGCTGGGTGACCTCTAGGGGTCCCTTCCAACCCAAAACATTCTATGATTCTATGAATCACAGAATCATTTAGGTTGGAAAAGACCTTTAAGATCATGGAGTCCAACCGCTATTAACCTTTAGCCGTTAGCACTGCCATTCCACCGCTAACCCATGTCCCTAGACTTCAGAGTGGCGTGGAAGTATTGCTGGAGGTGGCTGACCAGGGGTTATTCAGGTGGTCTCTGAAAGCCCAGAAGGAAAAGCAGGTCTCTAGGGATGCCAGTCCTTCAGCCCAATGCCCATCCTCTCGCGCTCACAAGCCATCGGCCACCTCTGAGGACACAGAGGTGCACATTCAACGCTGCAGCCCAGGAGCTTCAAAGCCCGGCTTCCAGACTCTCAAAAGACATCCTCCTTACTGAGATAACTCATTAAACACTACCAGTGGCTAAGTACACAGTACTCACTACTAAGTAAACATTACTGACATACTCGACACAATTAAAGCTATCAACCCCCTGAAAGCCCGTTTCTCCTCGCACAGATGGCTGTGGGGTCTCCAGGCACTCTGTGAAGCCTGGTGCACCTGCTTTCACCCCTGGAACAACCAGGCGATAAGGTGGATTACCAGCTCTCCTGTAAGCCAAGCAGCTGCCAGCACAGCAGAAAACATACTCAAGCAAGTATCAGGGCTAGGGGAATTCATCTTCAGGTCTTCCAAAGCAGTGAATCAACCCAGGGCTACGCAAGGCATCATCAGTAGCTTGGAAAGGAACTCTTCCACATTCAGTTTAACTCGCTGGAAAGAAACCTATTGATTCATTGAACCTTGGGCACAGCTCAAACGCTTTGGGCTTTGAAGCCATATTAAGACTGAGTTTCTCAAATGTTTTTGTAGCCTGAATTGTATTCACTTGCACATGTATTTTTACACAAAGGGGTATCTGGTCCCACTCTGAGTTTTATCCAGGTAGCAACAACTTAGAAAATAATTATCTTCAGCTAGGAGAATAGCTTGCATTTTTTGAATCATTTAATTTGCTGATTATAGGTAAAACCCTGGCCTCACTGAAGTCAGCATGAATTTTGCTAATGACAGAGCAGGATTTCAGTCTGTGTCTTCTAAGGCAGACCAGATGTATCTTTTAGTAACTGTGCTGTCATGAAGTCACATTGCTCCTGTACAGACGAGGTTAGTCTCAGCTTCTATAATACGTACCACAGATTTGTAATACTGGCTTTCATCCTATCCAATTCTTTCTCTGCTTTCAGAGGCAGTAGGTCTGGCGTCTTCCAACACACAGCAAGCGTGCAGGACACGGCCCTCGCTGTCCGTGGGGTGGGCTCTGTTATCCTTCCAGCAGGCCTTTATCACTCAGGACCATTGCGGCAGAAAGAGCTGCATTTAGTAAAAGCTGTACTTTACCACCAGAGTTACTGAAAGGTGATGCAGGAAATCCAGCAGGAAGCAGGGCACTGAACTTGGGTCTCTCAAGCCTCAGTTATCCTGGAGATTATCCATATTCTCTTAACTGTAAACCTGGATGAATCTTGAAGAAGGTATTTAAGCTGGAAGAGAACAACCTTGTTTCCCTGCAAACAAGAAAAAATATGCTGCAATATTTTATACAGAAGTTTTGGAGCGGGAATTCAGGACAAGCTAAGAGTGTTGCAATCCAAGTCCTTCTTTTAACTGTGCATGTTACCTTGTCATCTCCCTGACTTAGACCCCTCCATCCTCCTGTTTGAACGCTCCAAATTGCACTTTCAAAACTTCAGGAAAACTGGTGTGAATAAATACGGCTCATCTTAAAAGGGAGCTGCTGACTCATGCCCTCACTGGCAGGGTAGGACTTACTCCTAAAGCAGCAGCACTGAAGACAGCACTGTGCAGCATGAGCAGGGACTGCAGCGTCCAGCTAAGAAGGCTCTTCCACCACAGAGAGAATCTCAAATTTTTTCTCAGCCACAGTATCCCGTCTCATCAGAGACAGGAATATTCCCCCATCAATTTTACACTTACACTGTATTTCATTTTGTTATGGCAATCCTTTTCAATTTTTAGCATTTGCTTTTCAGAATGTTTCATATCTTGAATAAAAAATGAAGTAACAATATAAATCAAACTAAAAATGGCCTGCACTTTTCCTTTTCGGATGCATCTGTCTGTTGAGCTGCATTGTAAGTTTAGTGTTACTGATCTAGTAGTTATTTTAACTGCTGCTTGGCTTCAGCCCTGTTGATATATTGGTTATTTTTATATATGGTAGGCCATTTGTGTGACTGATTTTGCAATTCATGCTGCCTGCTGAAGGACATCCCTTGAAACAGACCTCATAGCTGTATTCTCAAGATGAAAGCAATTGGACAGAAGTACCTTTCTGAAAAGAAGGACCTCTATTACATTTATTTTTTTTCTCAATTGCTTGCTCAAGCCAATTGGTTGGGTTATTGGAAGAAATGAAACAGGGAAAAATTGATAGGATTCAGGTGTCGGTGTGTGGCATTAAAGCCATTTCTTATCCTTAGAAAATAGTGACTGTTGGATCAAATTCCAGTATATGGCCAAAATATAGTACAAGGGAGAAAATGATTATGCTTATCATGCTAGCACGGGGTTAGGGGAGGTGAATGCAAGTGCATCAAAAAAGCACAACCAAATTACACAGGGCTGTTATTTTAGGCCGCCAGTTGTTCAGTCTCCCTGCCCATGGAAGGAGGATGCTGCAATAACTGTAATTTCACAGATAAGTTGTATTTTTAGGGGCATTTTAGGTGTCAATATGAAAAACCAGGAGCTGGGCAGGAAAATATCAAAGGCTGGCAAGAGAAATAGACTTTACACTGGCAAGGAGGGTTGTTTAGCTTTTCTGGTAATACTCTTATAAGGTAGGAATATGTGACCAAAAGGCATCCTAACTTCAGTTATGATTCCTCAAAATGCATGAGCCAAGTGCTTGCCAAAAATTATGCCATGAACACCACTGGGATTTGTACATCTTGCTGAACTTGGTCTGTATGACGTTTTGGGGGATGACGGGACCTGGCTCTGTGTTGAACATTGAACATGTTGAACATTTCTGGCCTTCCTCATTGGATGTGAACAAAAGATCAGCTCCACTTCATCAGGGCAAAGTTTATAGATATTATTATCCCATCCCTAGTCAAGACTCGCAGCAGATGCTTAGGGGAGAGCAGGACAATTTATAGTGAAATGTTTCAGAGTAATCACTAATCTAAGGGGTGATCACTGACTCAGAGACTTCCTGAGTCAGACATAGAGATTATGTATTTGAATGACCAAGTAGATTTTTCTTCCATGAGTTTGCCCAATCACTTTTGGAACCCAGGTACGCTGTGAGAGTCCACACAGTGGCAGGGAATAATTATGCACTGGGTGAAAGAGCTTGGTTTCAACCTGCTTCTTGGTTTCATGCGATGCTTGTGCACTCAAAGTGCCCATGAACAAATCATTCCTTGTTCCCTTTCTCCGTGCCCCTCCTATTCCCTGTGTTATTTTCTAAGCAGTCTATAGTGAGACACTCAGGGGGTGGTACTCCCCATCAGCACGTGTCAACATCTGTAAGCCTGATTCTTACTTATCTGGTTGAGTTGTACCTGACAGGTACCTTGGGCTGAATAAACCCCAGCTGGCCAAGGCTGAGCTCAGGAAAGACTGAGGTAGCACTCTGTGGTTATGGGGAAGAAGGCAGCGGTGCAATATCTGTGCCGATGATGGAGCATCACTACCCTTCTTACAAGGAAGTTCAGCAATAGAGAGAGGTCATAAAATCACAGATTACTTTGTTATCCCAGGTGACATACGAATGCATTTTTTTAATTTCTGTTCAGTTCAATGACTGCAACTGTTTCTGTCAGATGTGGACCAAAGTAAACAAGCCCATAACAAATAAATATACAACATTTAGACATTATGGTTGTTTTCCAAATAAAAGAAGATTTGTTTATAAAAATCTCACTTTGAAATAGTCATCCATCTGGATGCACAAAGCACAACATCTGCCTGCTCCAAGGGAAGTGCATTGATTTTGAAAGCCACACATGAAACAGCAACCCAAGCATACTTCTTTAGTTGGTTTTCTTAATTTTCAAGCAGAGTTGAGCCCAAAAAACAAGAGAGGTTGTGGGGCTATTATGATTGAAGGTTTTGCACTGGACCCATCTCTGGCTCCAACATGCTCAGAGAGACTTCTTGTGCCCAAACCAAATGTGAAAGTCTACCAGATGTCACACATTTAGGACCAGTTTCCCACCACGAGCATAGATGAGACACCAAGCTGCCAGACACATTCCTGGAGCATCACTCCAGTCGCTCAAGCACACTGATAATTTCCCTCGTTAACTGCAGCCATTACAAAGCTTTTTGGGGATACGCTCTACTCTGCTTCAGTCATTTCGTGGCTGCTGCTGTCATATTTCATCATCAGGATGCCTGAGGGACTGGGATTGGGTTACAAAACTGAGCATGACGTAAGGCATTTTTATTGGTCAAATATAAATAAAGATGCTAATCCAGAAGGTTATGAAACACCGACAGCACAGTTACCAGTTCTGTCTGAACACTCATAAATTCAGGCAAAAATGCCAGCTAATATCCATGAGCAGTGGATTTGTCCTAACGATCTGGCGCTCTGCAGTGTCTTGGACTTCCTTTGGGGAATTTAATATTTTTGTGACTCCCAGCCAAGAAAAATATAAACAAAAATAGAAAGAAAAACACATAAAGAACCAGTACATAAGCGTTTTCATTGACTATAGTATCAGTTTCCTTCATCCCAGAAAAAAATGTCACTGTGGGGCCAATACTCAGCATCAGTTCCCACTAAAATGAAGATTGATGTGACTCTCCCAGTGAATTGATGAGTTTACTGAGTGCCTAGTTAAAGCAAGAGGTATTTTATAAGGGAGTCACTGTGTATTTTTGACACTGTGCCATTTTTGTTCAATAATCTGTTCTTACCCTTTTAGAAGAAGGCATTTTCTTTCAAAACCCCCCCTGAAGAGAACTTACAAAGAAACAAGATTAAGTGATTTTGCATTCTATTTTGAAATCAAACTGAAGACGCATTCTGTTTGGGGGCAGAGAAGGCAAGAAGCAAGGATGAGCCGGTTCTTACCCTGCATATATGACATTTTGCTTGAAAACTGCTAATAACAAAAAAATAGAGCTAAGTTCTGAATATGAAATTTTCATGTTTTCTCTATGAAACCCTGCTTTCTCAGAGTCACACGTCACTAGCCTGCAGGGTAGGGAGCCCATCTGAAGTAGGCTGAACCAGATGGGGAAATCTCACGTACCAGCTGCGGCAGATGGGCACTCAGGAGAGAGGTCCCACAGAGACCCTCTATCTCAAACTTCCCTTCCTTGCCAGAAGCTCTGGGTTTTTTGAGGCCTGACCAGATGGTTTGTGAAGCTCTCAGATACCGTAGCTATAGGGGTTTGAGAAAAGATGGGCAAGCGGAAGGTAAAGTTAAAGGTGAGCTTCTTGGTGTGATGATGGTAAGTCCCTTGCTCCGATACATTCCAGCCCTGATCACTCCTCAGATGCTGTAAGGAAGTGCTTCAAGTGCAAATTTTCATCCAGGTGTAGAATTAAGCTTGTGCATTTCTTAAATAGCTAAGCCAAAATTCACTGAAATAATTTGGCATTCCT
>NW_009260063.1:1226174-1243732 GCF_000687185.1 Egretta garzetta
CCCAGCGCGCCTGCCCAGAATTGCCCCTGCTCTCAGAGCAGGGATTCCCTTCCACCTGGACAAAGCATTGCTGCCCTGCAGCTTCACCTGTGTTACTGGTACCATGTGTTCACCAGTATGTTCAAAATGTTGGAGGTGCTATAGGAGAAAATGATTGTGAATTAAAGGCTTGCTGTAATTAATTTTTCAGCTAAGTGGGGAAGATTTGTATTTTAAAAAAAAAACAAAAACAAAAACCCAAAAAACCCCCAACCAAACAACAACAAAAAAAAAACAGACAAAAAAAAACCAAACCACGCCCTCAAACCCAACCCCCCCTGAAAACTTATTTGTTCTTTACGAGCCAAGCCCGTGTTGGCGGTTCCTGCGGGTGCGGTTTGGCATCCCCAGTGCAGTGCTCTCTCTTGTCTCTAGAGGGCTGCCTTAAACCACTGAAGAAGTGCCAGAGCAGCCGGCTTTCAGCACTTTCCTTTGACCTCAGATCCCAATTTCTGCGCCACCATCAACGAATTACCATGGCTGTATGAATTAGCTATTGTCATGAGCCAGAAGCAAACGTCCTTTGGAAGGAGACTGTTGTCTGCGGCTCTAATCTTTGGTTTCTCCGATGCTACACAGGTGAACCACCGCTGCTGGGCTGAAGGTTAATATCGAAGCTTCTTGACATTGCACATTTAGGCTTAGACTAGTGCAAAAGTGCAGGTTTATTACCTGGCTGGTTTTCATTCCACAGCCACCTAACTGAGGAGGATTAAATCAGAAATGCTGAGTAGTTTTAGCAACACAAATGCAGCATGGAAGCAGGTACTTCTATGTGGTTGTGATGCTCAGAAATCAAGAAATGAATGCTCAGAGTTAAAATAAACAACTCTACCATAAGTGTGTCCTTTTCCACAATGATGCAACGTTATGCTGTGTTATATCTCACTGTATATTAAAATGCAAACCAAATATATTGCATAATAGTCTATAGTCAACTTTCAAATTTCACTTTTTAAAACTTAAAATTACTTTTTTATTTTTAATAAAATCTTTGAGAATAGATTTATTGAAAAATATAAGTTTCAACAGTTCAGCTTTAAAAAAAATGGAGTATATATTAAGAAGAAAACAAGAAACAATGTCAACCGGTCAACCTCTGCTCCTGAAGTAGTTTGTGTTGAAAACAGGCTTGTTTTGTAAATCTGATGACAACAAGGGACCAGCTTGGTCTTAAAATAAAACCAATTCAGTCCTTTTTCAATTTTGGGAGATGCTTACAGGAAGCATGCCAACTTTTTAATAATTTGCAGCAAACTCCAGCCTCTGTAGGCCCCAGATTAGCCCATGAGCTGATTCACAGGGAAAGCAAAATAAACTGTTGCTCTTGTGTGAAAATCAAACCATTAAGCAAAACTTTGAAGATACTTGGAGGGTTCTTTTGAAATCTGCCAAAGAAACCTTCCTAGAGCAAAATCCCTTCATGGTTGGTTGGTTACCCTTGAAAACCAGATTTTATGTTGTTAGTGTTTCTAATAAAGCTGTATAGGAGGCACGGGGGAGAAGGGAAGGTTGAGAGCCCTTGGTCCCCACAGCTTTGGCTTGCAGGCACTCAGGCAAGGTCACAGGCTGTGCGCGCCCTCCAGCATCCAGTCCCATCCCCACTTAAACCAGGAGCTCCTGCACTTCAGGAGAGGTGCATTTCCAATATATAGGTGCATTTCCAAAATACAGCTGCATTTCCACAAGCGGAGGCTTCTTTTCCCTGCGGAAGCCCTCCCGCCTGATCCCCAATGGATGCCACGGGCACACACGCTTGCCATCGACCCCTCCTGGAGCCGAGCCCACTGGTTTGGCTACCTGAGCCCCTGCAAAACTGGATTGGGCTCATACTCAAGTGTTCTGCTCAGGCCCATAGCACAAAGCCACCCTAAAAGCTTGTGAGTAAGAAAAACGCCCCTGGAAACCTGCAGCTCTGTAAGAATAAAAACCCCATTCCTCTTCTTTCCCCGGCTTATTTTGACCATATAGCATTTTTGTTTCTCCTGCGTCGAGCAGCATCTATTAGAGCATACTGAATTAAGAGCATTTTCTTCCCGTGAGTGCTCGACCAGCCCGCTGTGTTCCCTGGCCCCATCTGAGCCAAGCCCCTGAGATGGGATTAGCCTCGGTGCCTGAATGTCCCCTTGTCCCTGCGGGCCACGCTCACAGGATGGGGGTGAATCTCACCTGCGCTCCCTCCCTCGGGCTCGGGTTTAATCTCAGAGTCATGAGGCACAAATAGCGGTGTGGAAACCCTTTCAGGACTCTAACACCTTCATAAAAAAAAGGCAATGCTTGAACAGTAAGTTTGTACGTGCAAGGGGAACGTGTTATACGATATAGACACAAACGCATTAAATTAATTTAGAGCTATTCCATTTATTACATAGCATTTAACGAGCAGCATCTATTAGAGCATACTGAATTAAGAGCATTTTCTTCCCGTGAGTGCTCGACCAGCCCGCTGTGTTCCCTGGCCCCATCTGAGCCAAGCCCCTGAGATGGGATTAGCCTCGGTGCCTGAATGTCCCCTTGTCCCTGCGGGCCACGCTCACAGGATGGGGGTGAATCTCACCTGCGCTCCCTCCCTCGGGCTCGGGTTTAATCTCAGAGTCATGAGGCACAAATAGCGGTGTGGAAACCCTTTCAGGACTCTAACACCTTCATAAAAAAAAGGCAATGCTTGAACAGTAAGTTTGTACGTGCAAGGGGAACGTGTTATACGATATAGACACAAACGCATTAAATTAATTTAGAGCTATTCCATTTATTACATAGCATTTAACTAAGTACCATCAGTGGGATGGTTTACAAGGGGTAAACAGGTTGCATTTGCTAAGCTGCTGTGAGAATTATGGTAGAAGAATCAAATGCATTTCCTGGCTTAACCAAACGTAGGATATGATTTCTCTAAGTACTGTCACCAATGTTAAAAATATGTGATGGGATATATCAGTAAGAAACATCTTCAAAGAGGATTAAAGGTTCAGATTTTTTTTTTTTTTGTTTGAGGCAATAATATATTGAATTCTTTTGGAGTAATTAAACTTGAAACTGATCCAGCTTGCTTTTTTTTCTTTCTTTTTGGGTACAATGCTTCTTACAGTTTATAGCTAATTGGCAGGTGAGCAAGATAAGTAGCACTGAACACCACTTGATGCTGTTACCGCCTAAGGGAGAGAGGGGCAGCCTGTTGTACAGGAAGAAGCTGTTCAAACACACATAGAAGATGAGCATAATGAATTTTCACCTGAGGAGATAATGCAATGACTTAACCTCCCACAAGAAATAAGACCTTGGTGTTCCAGGAAATTTCTTATTGAGACCGTGTTTCAGAGATGACAGCAAAGCTTCTTTGTGGCAACCTAAACACTAAAAAGCCTGTAGGTTGCTTTGCTACTTGGTTGAAATTACAGAATCAGACCACTTGACTTGCATTCAGACTTTGCTAATCCCCGTGGAGCTTTATCCCCTGTTTGTCATTAGCTGACTGCATTGACTGACTCCCCTGCTTGCCCTCCCTAACCAAAACAGCAACAAAAACTCCTTTGCATCAAAGAGAATCTTCTTTCAACTTTGATCACATTTCTTGTGGTGCTCGAGCCTGTTGCTAAGAGAAAATACGGTCGTGAGGAATGGGCGAATCATTATTCTAATTACCCTTGTTACACCCCAGTGAGAACAAGCCTCTCCTGGCACTCAGCTGAATTATACAGCGGCGTACGCTTTAATTGATAGAGTCAGTGACAGGCCTGCTGGGTTTGGAGCTACGAGGAAGCCCAGCCACAACATCAGCACGTGGTGCGGGAGCTCAGGCCACCCTGGCTGCTGCTGGCGAGGGTATTAAACATCCTCTGCCAGGGGAAGGGATGTGCACTGCGCTGTCTGCCAGCAGCCTGGGTTTTATTGCATCAGCCCACTCACTGCAGTGAACTCGGTACCTGCCAGCAAGGAGCACATTGCAGCTTGTGCAGTGCAGCCAGTGGTAAAATATCTGCTTGTGCCAGTGTTTCTCAGTCTGACCCAGCTGGACAAGAGTTGATGGTCAAGGCAGGAGCAGGAGCAGAAAATGGCTCGCTTGAAGTCATGCAATGGAGAGAGTAAGACCCAAGTCTTTTGCCTGTCACTTGTCCCACTGACCCAGCCACATTCCTTGAGTGACATTGTTTATTAGTCTGGAATCGTTTATAAAAACTAAAATAAAAAATTAAAAGCACTGATAAATACTAAGCAGAGACATATGGTCTTCCAACCGTATAAAGAGATCAGGTAACAACAAACTTTACAGCAGCCAAGCAATGGACCAGGCTGCTAAGGAAGCATGGAAAGCCAGCAGGCTGGATTGCAAACTGTAGGAAGATAACAGGCTTTGATGTTTTTCAAAATTCAGTAACAGACTGAAAGCAAAAAAAAAAAGGAAAGCAGAATCAAATTGCAAGCCTAGTTTTTGGCTTCCTAAGCGTGCAGAGGGAGGGTGACTCCAGGCTGATTGACCCAGTGCTGCTGCCCACCCACAGCTGGCAGCTCCCGCCAGGCACAGGCAGCCAGGCAGTGGGCGTAGATTAGCCCCCTGCCCAGGAGGGTAACTGTGGTGCTGGAGTTTGGTTAAGCAGTAGAAGTCATGGAGAAACTTATTTGACATTAGGACTTTAGCATAGGAACTTCAACAAGTTCTTGAAATGGGATCGTCCTTTACTTTTGAAATCTTACTTTTAGCATACACTGAGTTTCATATCCAGAGAAAGGGCTGATAGATCAAATCCAGGGTGTTTTAGTTTATTTATCTGCATTTTTCACAGAAACTGATAGAAACTAAACTAGTCACTCCAGGACTACAGAAAATCTCTGCGCCGATTAGGATTAAAATTCCTGGCCTCATCCTATGCAAAACAATCTCACTTGCAGTTTCCACAGTTCACTGGTAATAGCAACAGGCTAAAGGCAATTTGTCTTCAAAGGTTTAATAGCAGGAACTTTGCAAGAAAATGCTATAGAGCCTTGAAAGATAAAATGTGAAATTATTAAGACTGGATTATATGAGAATTTAAAATGCAAACTTGATTCTCATTGTTTACATGAGTGTAAGTCAGAAGCAGCTCATATTCATTTCTATAGATCTACCTATCAGCCTAAACCAGAATTAATTTCTAGAAATCTGCGTTAGTCTAAGGCAGAGATGGTTGTAAGGGACTCGAGTATAGGTTTTACTGTGTCATGACCAGCTTGCCCCCTATTGCAAACCATGTGACACAGCACCACCTTGGAGTTGTGCATAAATCACCATAATCCAGGAAATATGCCTTTGCTAAGAGTTGAAGGTTAAAGAGAGGTTTTAAAATATAACTGCAAGAACTGAGGTTTCAGAGGCAGTAGCCTAGTTAGTAGCAGAGGTAGGTATATGGGATAAGCTGCATCCACTCTCAGGATCAGCAGCAGCTGGGAAATGGAAATTTGAGTCATTTTTCATGTCTGAACACCCTAAACCGCTGTGGTACCCAAGCAAGCTCCAAGCCTTCACATCAACATGGAAAAGCTGGAAGTGGTATAGCCAAAATCATGCTCCATTATTCAGCAGTGGGGCCACAGGTGGTGTCAAAACGTCTTAGATGTGCAGATGTTCTTTTATTGCTGTTCTGCATGGATTCAGTCTTTCTGATTGCATAGCATTCAGATCTGAGCTTGGTTATGCTCCGAGAAACACCTGCATGAGCCTCGGAAAGAAGGGGGGAACTTAATCTACTATCACTTTCATCTGGAAAAAGAACGAAAAGATATAGTACATGCTAAAATAAGAGTCCTTTTTCTTACGTTCCCAAGTATGTAAGGAAAACTACAGCATATACTCGATCATCTGCTGGAGACATCATGAAAAATATAAATACATCAGCTTCTGAGATGGTAATGCAAGAGCTATAATAAATACATAAAGTGGTGTTGAGAATATCTGCACTCATTTGAAAAAAATGCTTCTGCGTTTCCGAAGTGCCTCTGTATTTCATAAAGGTGCTTGTTCTGAAATAGTGGCACTAAATAAAAGCTTTTTAATTTTCCAGACAGTACAAATAGAGTGATTTATCTTTCAGGTGAAGGAAAGAAGGGAAAGGATTATCTTTTTCACCTCCTGTGTTTAAAAGGTATCACATCAAACTCGAGATGACATGACGTTTACATGGATCACTGCTTAGTCATTCGAGATTCAGCATGGCTGAAAGATGTCAAGTGTAGGGCAAACACCTGCATATGTCAAGACAGCAGGAGTTACACATTGCGTTTAAGACCGGGAAAGTGCAGAATGAAAGGGTGAAACTGAAATGAATGTGATGAATACAACGGATCTGCAACACAACAAGGAAAAGGAGAGCTTGTTCTGGCCTCAGGTGGATGGATCTGCAACACAGCAAGGAAATTAAAGCTTGTTCTGGCCTCAAATATTCAGGAATGGCAAAGAAATTTTGCTGAGAGCATCCATGAAGCTGAAAGTGACTTTGAAAAAGGATGTGAACCTGATAAGACAGCCCTGGCCATATTTCATGTTCCATGCTGCTGGCTCCCGCACCGCTGCTGATGGGTCTCATGTGCATTAGCGGGTAATGAAGTCAGCAGAAGTCTCTCTGCCAGTATCCTTGGTTCGGGCTTTGTTGGGTCCAATGCTGGGGGAGCAGCAGGGAGGAGGAGAAGCAGCATCCTGCCCCATGGAACAAAAAAAAAATTGAAAGGTGATGTGTGGGCTGGGATTTTTTTGAAGGTGAGGTGAAACTTTAGTGCTTTACTTCATCAGGGCACACAAACCTTTCAGAAATGCTGCTCCTGGGCTTCCTTTCATCTCGGGGAGGCCACTGCAATGATGCAACCAAGGAAATTACAGCTAAGCAGAGTGCGCCCACACAGACAGGATGGGTTTTATCCATTTCTCTCTTCCAGTCATAACCTGAGACATTAAACTCTATCCCAGGCTAAAAAAGCCTTCTCTTTGCTTTTGAAGATAAGGGATGACAGCTTTGTAAAACTGGAAGGCTTGGAGATCCTTTAAAATATAGTTTACAGAAATGCTTCTTTAGCTTTACAGCACTTCTGAAGTCAATCAAAAAACAGGGCAGAGAAGACTGAAAGTCTGCATCCAGCTATTTTCCTGGAGTTACAGCTATTGATTACAGTTGCATTGACTACTAGACCATTTAATCTAATGAAATTGTTCTTGAATGACACTACTGCAATCGAGACAAAAGTGTAGCCAACTTGGAAGGAAAGTTTAAAAGTGGTGGCAGAGGCAATAGTAAGATTTCATGGTACAGATGTGTTTGCTAGCACATACTGTGCGCTGGCCGGGTTGTGTTTAGCTGTGTTCCTGTAGAAATTCTGTTCTTTCACCAGGATTAATGCAGAAGGAGAACGGTTAGTAGTTTTCCTACTCTTTCTATAAGTGTTCTCCCCTACAATAAATTTATAAAGCTGTCAGGTCCTAATGCTGAGTCAATAACAAATTATTGATTAGGAGGCAAATATAGCTCTTAAAAGCTCTTAGATAATTCTGTTACTTGTGGCTTAATATGAAGACGGAGAGTTAATTATTTATACTACGCATGGGGTTCACTAAATGAGAGCTGCAATTTGCAAGATGAGATGGAATCTTAAATTAATGCTTTTTTAAAAACCGTTCTTTACTCAGATCCAGAAGAAAAGGTATTTGTGGGATGGAGCAGTGCTAGACATCACTGAAACCCAGTAGGTCAAACTCCTACTGGAGAGCCTCCCAAGACACAGAGCTACTTACACAAAGGGGCTGCACTTCATTCTGGTTTTCCTCATGCCCTTGTCCCACCCTAAATATAACAGCATGTGTGTTTTTTGTCTCATTTCCAAGCAAAATTTACCAGAGTTTTAGTTTACCTGCTGAAAGACCACTGCACGTGTAAAGACACCAGTCTGTAGTGTCTGAATTGGACATGAAACCCAGAATCATTGCATTAGTTCTGTTGTTTTATTTTTAAATTAACATTGTCATTTCTTAACTTGTTTTTATCTGTCATTATACCCCAAAAAAAGACAGAGAGCACTTGATTCCACAAACTTGTTTTTTAAGTCACCTTTTCGAATTAGATCATTTTGATTAATTGTTTTGGCTAGCAAAGGTCTTTAGAGCTAGCTTTTGAGAAGGAACCTTTCTAGTCAGGATAAAGGTGCAAGAGATAACATGATTGCCCTTAGACAGCCCTTGATTGATTTTAAATTATGTTGTAATATTTCACTGCATGTATTAGTAAAGGCTGTCTGCAGAAGAGGATGAAGGCAGTTGTCACTGCAGCCAGTGGGTTATTGCCCACACCGTGGTCTCTCTGAGCCCTGGGAAAAATCTGCAAACTCCCTTCCTCCATCTGCAGCAGCTTTGACTTCTAATTATTCCTCAGCTACTTCTCAAATTTATTTCATCTTCTTCCCTATTTAAACCCTGAAATTCTGTCCCAGCCATCTTCTGTAACTGCAGCCACCATGTCTTCCTTCAAAGCTCTTGGGTTACCTATTGCCTCTGTTGCTCAGATCTTCAACCACTTCACACTCTTGTTGCAGCACTTAACTGTAAGTGTTAATTGATGGCCTACAACTGACGTGAGCGTTCAGCCCCATGGCTCGTGACAGCGCGAGTTTTGCTGTTGTGCCAGACAAAGGAATTAAGGTACCTGCTGGCTCCTATCGCCTTACACGCAAATGGCGCCCGAGCTCTGGGAGGCATATGGGTGAATTATTAATGGGGAGGGGGCCTGCTAGGGCACTCATCTGGCTTGAGTGGGTCTTGGCATCTGAGCTCAGGTAGGAGACACTGGGAAGTAACTCAGGAATGAGCAACCGTTTTAATAAGTTACAGACCAAAATCTGTTTGGCCAATGAAAGGTTAAAGAGCAGTGATAAGTGAGTCACTCCGTCTCCCTTCCTTCCCCCCTCCCCGCACTGCAAGTTTAATAAGCCAAAATCAAAACCATCTAGGCCTGGAGCTTTCTAAGATTTAAGACTTTAAAATGTGAAGCACCTCATTATATCTGCCTATTTTCAATAAAAAGGGAAGATAACTGGTGTCACGTCAATGTCTTATCAGTGATATTTGTTTGACTTCTATTTCAAAAGTGCACTGCTTGCTTTTTCTGGTGCTGGAATCAAACACTTCTGAATCATACAGTATAAGAAGACGTATTGGTTTTCACCTAAGAACTTTAAAAAGGAGTCCAGTCTGTGTTTCCCTCTGTAGAAATAAAGAACTATTGTACAGTATGGCGTATAACACTTGCAACATGGCCAATTGACTTCCTTCCTATTAATCAACTACTCTGTTTACCTTCTTATACAAACCATTTCAAAACCATTAAAACTAAGAGGATTAGCATCACATTTCTGGCAAAATGCACCTTAATTTCAGCAAATGCTACTTTCACTCTCAGAGGAGATTTAAAAAACCTTGAAAGAAATGGTTTCTTTATTGTGGCAAATTCACTGAAACAGGTATAAATTATATCTCCCATTTAAAAAAGGAGGGTGAGGGGGGAGAAAAAGAGGGGTAGAAGAATAGGATTCTCTCAATCCAGTGAGAGAGGACTGCAAAAGAATTAAAGTACCAAGAAGGAAAAAATTTCAAAGCAATCCTGAAATGTGTGTTAAATCCTGACAATTTGAATGAATTGTTCTGTCCTGGCCATGTCCATGTAGTTCCTACTTTTGTAGCCTTTATTTCGGAAACAGTTGGGAATGGTTCACTTGGTCTGCAAATAATACTGCAAGCCAAAAGTTCAAGGCCCAAAGCTCCCCTTTTCATACGCTCTGGGAATTTATCTGGCACAGACAAGTAGACGTCTTCATGTTATTTATTCTAACTTAATTGTTTTTAGCTTCCAGTCTTGATTTTAAAAGTTTTGCATAGAATTAAATGGGGGAAAAAATATTTTCCAATAAATTCATATCTGCTCCAAGCATAAACACTGCATAGCATCAGTTTAAATGTTTGTCTTAGGCCCCTGCAGCCGTACATCGTGCTTTGGCAAATGTGAGGTTTAAGAGATGTAACAACTAATCGCATATCTGAGAAACAAAATGTATCATAAAAGCACACTAAGTGGATATAATGGAGACCTAACACCTAAAACACGCATACCCCGACATAAAGGCACAAGAAAATTATATGTAAGAGAATATAACAGAAAAATTTGCCTCTCAGTGATGTTAAGAAAAATTCTCCAAGAGGAGAGATAAAAGGAAGAGAATTTAAACATTTCCAGGAACTCATCATCTCATTTCAAAGGCCTGTGAACATCCCATAGAATGAGAATACGTGACAAAGTTTTAATCTGGACAACCAATAAATCATATTAAACACCAATAATTCCACACATGATAAATAATTTTGCTAATGATGTTGCAGGGCCCTCCAAGTAGGGCTGGCGGATAGCGTGCAGGACAAGCAGGAGTCCCACTCCCTGCAGAAACACCATCAAGAGGCACATTGGGATGTCCCAGAATGGCAAAATTACACACAAGGGCAGATTCAGGGGTATAAATTGTGTGCAAAGGTACCAGAGGTTATGCATATTAGATTATTTTTGTGTTCCTTCCCTAATTTCTAGCAGCAAATTTGCTATTTGGTCATGAAAAGAGTGTGCCCAGAGAAACGCCCCAAATCTTGTGAGTAAAAAATGCTAATTTAGAGATTTACATGTCGCTATTTTCTCAATATTGTTACTAAATTCCATCTACATTTTTGTCATTTACTGATACTAATGAAAAGTATTGTTTTTCCCCCATTTTCGGCAAGAGGCACTACTCTGCCTCCTTCATGCTGTCCCTGAAAATTAGAGATTGGCAGGGTGAAGGGAAGAATTCACAGCAAATATCTTTTTTATTACAAAAAGCATGAAAAATAATTATAAAAGCAATGTATTTTCAGGGGGGAAAATGTGTTGAAAACAAAATTTGCAAGTGAATGTTTCCATTTTAACCATTTTTTTCAGCTAACTCTGCTTAAATCACGCTCAGAAAGATGACGACAGTGTCTCCAAGGGGAAGTTGCAGCTTGATGATAGAAAGTGCCAGCTAAAAATCCCACTGAAGTTCAAAGCCCAGCCTACTGGCTGACTTTGCAGCTATCCATCCAGTGCAGCCCAGATAGTTAATATACGGGTATTGCTCTGTGATTGCTGGTTTGGGATCAGGCTTTTTAAGGGTGCATAATTTTTCAGATAGACACTGAAGATTAGTCTCTGGGGTCTGGTGATGATGGCCCCTTCTGGCTGACAAGATAAATGAGCCTTTATAACTCTTGTCATATCATATAGCTGGCATCAGGAAATTAAGATAAAACTTTTTTGCTGGCATTGCATTGTTATAGGTCTGAATGACTAAACTCCTTGTTGCTGGAAAAAAGACCAGCTACGCCGGGGCTTTTTTGTTGAACAAAGGACACAACCTCACCAAACGATAGGGTGGAGGAGCCATCCTGCTGCTCCTGTAGCTTGGGGCAACAGGCACTAAAAATGAACTGCTTATCTCCTGTAGCTAAAAAAAATTATCTCCTGGGCTTGTTGATCAAAGAGAAAAATTATATTTAAACACAGAGCCTTAATTCCAATTTGGTCTGAACGGTTTGGTCAAAGTGAAGAATTCCTATGCTGCAACTTCTTCATGAAAAAAAAGTCTTAAAAAATAAAATGTCTACCTCTGGTAGAGAAAAAGCTTCTGTTGACAAATAGTTTTGGTTATTATCAGAAAGCTTCCTGATCAGTGGTGCATAAAACATGCAGAGTATGGAAATCACTTTTTCACACGGGGTAGGCTTCTTCTCATCACCAGGTTGTAACAAACACTTCTGGAATATTGTTTTTTCATTGCAATGATAGTTACAGAAATTCTAGAAATAATTGAGAAAAATAATTGTGCACTTAGGAGGATGCTAGCAAAAAAAACCCCAAAGCATTGCAACAGTCTAAGCAGTGGTCCCTGCCCTACTCCACTGCTCCAGTCTATCCTGTAGGTCTCCTCTGGTCTAAAAATACTGAGGAATTTACCAGCACCATCTTTTCCAAGCATCATCTTTTCCAAGTCCTAAATTTCTTTCTACACCGTTTGGAAATGCAAGCTTAGGGCTATAGCTTCTCCTTTTCACACAACCACAAAGGAAAAAAAAAAATGGGAATTTCAGCATCATCTGTCACATAGGTCCTTTCATAAATGTAACTCCATGTTTCTTCTGCAACAAAGGATAAGCTCCAGTAACCCAGCGCTGGGCTGCATCTGATGGCCATTACACAGATAATGCTGCCAAAACTGGAGGCTTAGCCTTGATAAGCTGGGCCTGGCTTAGCTGCTGTGAGAACCCAGGGTGAGCAGCCTTTCTCGGCAGTCTGAGCCATGACAGCAGGGAGCTGCCTTTAGAGCCCGCTCTGCGTTTTGCATTGCAAAGCGTCTACCGTGCAGCTGCAAGCTGGGTATGAAGAAGAGGATAAAGAAGCCCAGCTTAAACCCTTGTTTTTGTCAGAAGAGTTAAAGGCCATTAAGCCCAGTCTTTTAAGCTGGCTAAGAGAAAGCCACAATAGATTCAGCGAGATATACTGTATATTAAAAGGTTCCTGATTTTTTCAAAATGATAACCTGCTGAAGGAAATGATGTCCTCTGCCACAGTACCTGCTTGTCTAATTGCAAACCATGCAACCTTATCCCCCCGGAGATTTACAGATAAAAAACCTCACTGTCATCACCTCCACCCTCCCTGGCTCCGCTGTCTCTGTACAGCAGGTAAGACAAGAAACAGGGACGGGAAGATTTAAATAGATAGCGTGCATTTGAGAAACTGGAAAATTTTAGTGACAGGAGGCTTTTCAATGGAATACCAGTAAAATAAATAACAAATGTGACTTTGGAGGAACATGGTAGCCCTGAGTACTTCAATTCAGGCAACCGATGAAAGTACCCATCTGGGTGAAGTTTAAAAAGTTATTTGTTAAAAAAAAAGAAAAGATAATAATGAGCGAGGTGCAAAATTCAGTGTTTCCCTGGCAGTCTGGATGGCAACGCTTAACAGTGTGAGGAGGAGAACCGGGAAAACCTTCAGTGAGGGCTCTTCTGTTTATACATTTCTTGTAAGACTGAAAGAGGTTATTTTGACCCCTAAAAATGCTGAGTGAAACGCTGATGCTTCTCTCAGCAAAGCAGGTTCAGGGAGCCTAACGAAGCTGTACCACTTCCCCATAGGGCACGCAAACCTCAGAAATGGCTCTGAAGAATGATGTCTACGAAGGGTACAGCTGTGCTGTTACCGTCACCCTTGCTAGCAATGACCACCTCAGATCACGGGTCTCGTAATGCAGTGGATAGGAGGGGGCAGCTATTGCTGTGCTGTCTGCAGCCGAAAGGTTCCCAGCTGATCATCAGCACGAGTCTTCTGAGATCTTTTGGGATTTCTTAGTCCTCTCACTTCAGCTGTGACAACACTCAAACCCTTGTGCTTTCTTCCAGTTTGACTTCGCTGTTATTTAAGATTTCTTGCTCAAGGGCATTTGTGGCAAGCCATGTCTGATGGTCACAGGACATTTCCTTAGCTAGGCTTGAGCCTAGGTAAAACCAGACCACAGGTTTCAAGCTGTGTTATGGCCCTAGGCAATCAAAACCTGCAAACCTGAGGGGGAAAACCTCTGACCTTTTCTAAATGATGCAGATTGTGAGCTTGCATTGGGACAAAGTCCCCCTTCCAATTTCTTTTTTTGTATTTTCTCTCCTGCCCTCCAGGATTCCTGGTTCTGGGCAGGCGAAAGTTTATCTCCATTTGACCCGTTCCCAAATCCTAAAAGAGAAAAAGTCTTGCATTCATTCTGTAGTCTCCTGCCTGGTTAATCCCACTGATGTTGATGCTGGGATTTGCCTGTAGGATTTTGGTGATGCCGCAGCCCAGACAGCAATGTGGGGAGGTTACTGCAGCTTCAGGCTCGAGCAAGAGGCATCAACCTTTTTCTAATTCTCAACAGCTACAGAGATGCAGCCTTATGGAAAAAGAACCTATGTTTTTTTAAGTTTTTATTTTTTATTTTACTTTTTTAAATAAAAGCTTGCTCCCTTTATTTACCTGCCACGAACCACATTGTAGCAGATCACAAACTTCTTCAGGTTTCGTGACCCAGAGGTGGAAAGCAGTGGTGTGCAAAGTACGCAGGATCCCCTCAGAGCTCAAGGAGGGCACTGCAAAACGGCGACAGGCCAGCTTTTGTCAGACCTTTTCTCTGCCCTTCTCTGGCTCCCAGTGCACTAATGCTTCCCACTTGTCCCATCCCTCTGCAGGCCCAGGGGACAGAAGGATAGTGGTGTTTGAGGTAACCCACTTTCACGTATTTTCTTGGGTTTCTCCCCCATGAGCATCACCTGGAGCAGTGCCCTCATGGAGCGATGAGACGCTGCTCCCTCTCTGTCTTCCCTGCACCCCGGTCACTAACGGAGGAAACCCCCATGTACACATTCAAAGCGAATCACTGCTGATATCTCACTCCACGGGATCGCGCTACCAGGCAGCAGTCTGTGAAGATGTACAACGTATATCCGCAGAGAACTTCTTGCCTGTCCATGTTATAAATGTGACTATATCCATACGACTTGTTCCTGTGCTTGGCACTGTTATTGAACACATCATTTTGTTTTGTTACTGCCTTGCAGAGCCAGGGTGACTTTGTATAAATATTTTCCCTGAGGTTTTCCAGTTTTGAAAGGCAGAGGTGGAAAGTAGAGATGAATTGAGATGGCACTCAGAGGCAACAGTATGAAGTTACCTGCTGGAAGCGCCCTTGCTGTAGAGCAGGGCAAGCTGTGGGATTATGTCAATCCCTTTGATGAGCTTCAGACCAAGATTGCTCTTTCGCTCTATCAGTCTAGCAATTGGGGTCTGTTCCCTGCATCTCCACCTCTCCCCTTGGGTAGGAAGGTATCTCTCCACAGTCTAATATTTGGAGAGATCCACCACTGCTCGGGTAGCTTCGATGCCTGTCTCCGCTGCACCGATTTGCTCTGGAGCCCGCCGGTGCTGCAGTGGGTGGCTGACATGCTCAGCTGCTCCAAAAATCAGCTCAGAATTACAGCGAACACCAAGGGCCGTAGGGTGTCCGGCCGGGATTGCTGAGCACACCGCTTGCTGCCTCCCGCCCTTCCGGCACTGGGTGCCTTCCCCTGGCTGCACCATCAAGGCAGTTTGACATTCCTTCCCTGCTACCGGAGGAGGTGTAATAGGGGGTGAAGATCTAGCTGTCTGATGCAGGAGTGTATTAATTGAACAAATCTTTATGGCTGTGGAAGTCTAAATGACTTTTCTGCCTCTAGGCTTTCTGCGCAGGATTGTATATTCAGGTGAGTGAAATATATGAGTTAGGCTGGGTGAACATTTAGCAAAACTAAAATCTTTAGCTAAATTTCCCACTCCTGACCTCTACACACATTTATTTGGTCTCATTTTAGAAAACCATTATTTTGCTGGGCCTAGCATCAGGTTAGGATGAGAGAGAGCAGAGAAAACTGGAGAAGGGAAAAATGACAAATTTCTTCTCTGCTGCCTCTTCCCCTCCTCCCCCCATCCTGGAAAACACTTTTTCTAGGGTGATGAGCAAGGTGGCCAGGGACTTGGCAGGGCTGGGTGAATACACTTTCCTGAGCATCAGCTATGTGGACATGAAGAGCTAAACCTTTCCTCCAAATGCAGTTGCAGACACAGGCAGTGGGATGGTGGTTAACAGGGTCATACGTGACCTCGCACGAGTCTCTTCATCCCTTTTTTCCTATCTCTTCTCAGTTGTTTTAGAGAACAAGTAGTTGAGACGGGTTCTCTGTAGCCCTATGACTGTAAAAAATGAGGCCCTGGCCCCAGACATGCAAATACAGAGATGCAGCTTGCGAGCATTTCTCCTTTAGATTTGCATGGGGAAAACACCCATCTAATTCCTAAAGCTTTAGCAGCTCATTTCAGCTTTCTCCATATCAGAAAGAAATCAGACTCTCAGCAACCTGTAGGTGCTACCCTGCCAGAAAAAAAAAAAAAAAAAAAGACATCTGATCTGACCCATTTGCTGGCGAAAGGAACAAAACTAAATATAGACAATTTCTCTGTGTGTTGCCCAAGAAGGCTCCAAACCCTGACTTCCCAGGCAAAAGGCTGGCAGGGTAGGCTATTAACATTTGCAAACGTACACCTCCCTCCTTATCCTACAGCAGGCTCGCGCAGTCTATTTGGTATCATTCGAGAGTTCGCTGAGATGAAAATAATGACAAAAAATACTGTGACAAGATAAAGTACAGTGCTATAAAAATTCTCTACAGTGCTATAAAAATTAGATTCTTAGCAGAAAAGAGAATGAAGAGGTAATTTAGTAAAAGTGATGGATGAACCTCTGAAGGTTCAGAATTTTAGTTCAGTGCAGTCACTTGTTCAAACCTGGGAAATTCAGGGGAACGGTCACCCACCAGGACAGCCAATCCCCTCCATTTCTCACCCACCTGGGAATTTCTCACCCAGCTGGGAATGAGAAGAACACAAGAAACAAAAGTCTTTAATCCAGCTAGATTCCTGGTGGTCGTTAAATCAACTCTTACTTGACCTGAGCTGGTTCTCACATTTCCTGCAGGCAGAGTGCATCTATTTCTATCAGGAAAAATGAAGGCATGGCCGCAATGTGTGGCAGGACTTGCATGGTGTCTGAGATTGCCGGAGTATCACCTTTTGTATGGGTCTCATTTTATGCAAGAAGTTTATACGATAAGAATCCCCTTTTGACTGGTTAGTCATAAGAATACTTTGGTAGTCATATGATTGCCTGGCATGGATAAATAGAATAATAGAATTGGCTTGCATTTCACTAGTACTGTTGATCCCCAGATGTCAACGTGTCTTACAAAGATCTAAATATTGTCACTTTTATGGCTGAATAAAAGTGAGTCCTAGAGAAATGAAATAACGAACTATGGTCACAATGGGACTGGATGCAACAAACAGGAATAAAACTCAGATCTACCAAACCCAGGATTTCATTTTCATAAGGGAGGCTGTACCTATTTGATTGAATGATGGGCAATGTTTTCAACGTGTGGCCATATTATCACCAGGCATTTTGCATAAGCAGAAGAGTGAGAAGTACGGACCTTGGTGTTGCACAAGCGCTAACATCAGTTGGCTGAACTACTCATGCTAAAAGTTATGTGAAAGCTGCAAAATAAAACTACTTCAGTACTTCACTGAGCTTTAGCCCAACTAAGGACCTTTGCCTCTAAGCAACTAAAATCTCACACCTATCTCCACAAGGCCAAATTTTCAGTGATAGCATTGCTTAGAATTTGTTACTTGAAAAAAAACCCCAAAAAACCAAAAAAATTTTCATATCATAGAATCATGTCATAGAATCCCAGGTTGGAAGGGACCTCAAGGATCATCCAGTCCAACCTTTCTGGGCAAGAGCAGAGTTTAGACAAGAAGGCCCAGCACCCTGTCCAGCTGCATCTTGAAAGTGTCCAGTTATATATATATATATATAGTTATATA
>NW_009260063.1:1243792-1253259 GCF_000687185.1 Egretta garzetta
TATAATTATATATATAATATATATATATAACATAGTTATAGTTATATAGTTTTTTATATATCTATCTTAGACTGGTAAAGTGTCGACTTGGGTATTTAGTGAACACACCTGGCCACTGAGAGGCTTTGCAGCTTCACGGTGAACATAAAAGGTAGGGTTTGAACTGTTTAGATAGTTGCTTGTAACAGATTGAAAAACATGTAGAGCAGAACCTGAAACCACAACACAGGATGGTTCCAGTTCACTGTGAGCACCCAGCAACATCCATTTTTTTATTTAAGCAAACACTTTGTGCTCTGCCCAGTACATGCAAACTAATACCTTTCTCACAGTAAGCAAACTGTGTCAGTAAATGGCAACTTAAATGAGTTTTGTTTGTTACAATGTTTAAAACAGGACCCTTGATAATTTTTCTTAACTGTAACTGATTTTACCTTGATTAAGCTTAAGAAAATATTTCATACATTTAATCAAACATGTTTAATATGTTTCATTAACTAGGATGGAAAGAAACGAGGCAATTCCTGGACAAAACTTTCTTTGGAGGTGTGACACAGAGTATGCATTAGCAGTGATTACTCATTCAAGCCTTGAGTCTTATCTGGCTGGCAGAAATGCAAGGCAGCGTCCTTGGGCATAGGAGGAATGTCGAGGAACAGTCGTAAGCTGACACAGAGCAGTTCGCCACCACCATGCCCAGCTATGGGAGGGTGGCTGGGCTGGGTCAGAGCAGAGGTGCTGGTGGTCCAGGGCTCCCCACCAGCTGAAGAGGATGCACAGAGCATGCACACATGATGCTCCCCCTGATGCTATCTGAATTTTTTCCACCTGGGGATGTCCCGTGCCAAGTATAGCTGTATGTATTTATGCACATACTGTACAGTACAACCAGTTCTTCTTTAGCCCTTCCCTGTGTTTGCAGTGAGGGACAGATTATCATTTGTCCCAGGAAGATTAGGCAAGAATGGGGGGTGTCAGGGGCCTTCCCCCTCTTGAGCCTGGGATCTGGCTGAGTAAAGGCGTTATTCTAGCAAGCTGTCCTCCAAAGGGCGGTTGTGCCCCTCGCGCCCTCCCCACCTCCTCGCTGCCCCCTTGGGAGAACCTTTTTCCTTTTGTCGTTTTCCCCTCACACTGTGCTGGTTGGACACATTATTTATGGACTGTGATATACTGTATTTCTGAACTGATTTTGTGTTCAGCTATTGTAAAGCATTTTTGTGGACCAGTACCTCAGGGTGATATATATATTTTTCTTTTCTTTACTGATGTTCTGACTTACCTTTTTCTCCCTGAGTTTTCTACCCTTTGCCTCTTGTTTTCCTATTTCTTCCATAGTGGACTAGAATATGCAGCTGACCTCCTCAGGAAATAAAATCTCATTAGAAAATGACAAGAACTAAAGTGCATTCATTTTAATGAGACAATTATTTTAATTTGCTTATGGTCAGTAATAGAGAATGAGAAAACCTTTCCATTTTAATTTCTCCTCTCTTTCTTTTCTCCCTTTGGTCCCACTGCTGTGTAATTTCTTTCCAAAGCCCTCCACTAAGAGACAACAGAGTTTCTGCCTGGGCACGCTGGCGGCAGCCAGCAGAGGCCCAAGGAGGTGGAGGCAGACATCTCTCCATCTGCACTTCCACCCTTCTCACCAGGAGAAGCCTCCTGTGAGAAACAGATGTGGGTGAGTAGGTTGGTGATAAAAAGTCACAGAGATCGGAGGACTTGTTTGGAAACTGAATCCTGGAGGAGGGGAGGGGAGGAGATAATGGTGGATTTGGGCAGAAGGACAGACCTGTGAGAGGGGGTGAATGGGGTAATGGGAAACCATCCACCACTGGATGCATGTTTGAAGCAAACAGTGAGGTCACCAGCATCATCGCCCAGTACAAATAAATATTTCCTCAGTCTGTGCAATACTGTTGACAAATTGAAATGAATAGTGTGGAAGAGCTGGTCTTAGACAGTATATTCCCACCATGCCAATAATTAAACTAGAAAAATCATCAAGGGATGATTATGAACTGATGAAGACCTTTTGGGCTTGGTGGCCTTGCAAAGCACGATTCAGTCACTGACTCGCCTGTTAGTAGAATCAGCTCCTTCCATAAATAAGGCAGGTGACAGCAGTCTAAGGACCTGCAAGAATCAGATGGCATAACATGTTAGAGAGACTGACTTGATCCATTCCTTGTGGTCAGAACTGTGGCTGCCATTGACCTGTTACTCAAAAGTTGGAAAATCATTTATTAAGAAGGTTTATAGGCAAACACATAGGGATTTTCACTGCTGTTGGAGTCAGGAAACATGGATATATTTCAGGAAACTGACAACTCGCTTTATGAAACACGAGCGGAGAAGCGACAGGAGAGGTTGTTTCAACAGTAGTGTTTCAACACTAGCATTAGCTCCTCCTCACACTTCTCATTTGTCTTTCTGAAGATCCTTAAAGACATTCAAACTGTATACTTTGCTCTAGCCAAGAGGTAAAATCTCAGACATTTGCTGTTAATGCCTTTAATTAATAAGAAATGGCAATCACAAGTGGCTTGCTCAGCAGGCAGGATGAAGATGGGTAACTCTACTGTCCCTGCCTCATTGCAAGGACTTCTTGGAGGTGCTCCCTGCTCCACGACCCCTCAGCAAGCACAAACTAAGATGTGGAAAGCAAAAAAAAGAAAGATGTAGACAGTCTTGTAGATGGATCAAACATTTGAGAAGCAGAATATACAGAAGCACCGATGTTCTCCAGAGAGGATTACACACTGCCATGGTTATAATTCTCTGATATTTGATCTGATATTTGACTTGGAGCTAGTTGGGGAGGCTCTCCACAGCCCTGCACGGAGCTATGTGGACAAATATATAACTGTCTAATTTCTTGCTCACTTGTCCTTTGGGTGCCTCAAGTCTCATTTGGATCTGAAATTACAAACAGACACGATGTGTCCATATCCCATCTAGGGGCTGAAATCTGGGTCTGGACTGACTGCCTGCAATCCTCAAGTCCCGTAACCTCATCCATGCCAACGATGGAGCTGGTGTTGTAAAGTCTCTCTGTTCTTGGCCAGTTGAAGATGAAGATTAGTAGTTAATCTGCACAGATAATGTGGATTTTATTACTCATGTGGCTGCGTGTTGCTATTTCTGAATGGGCAGTTCTGTACAATACTTGGAGATACGTATCAACGGCAGCGATAGTTCAAGTTTGGGCTAGGTGCACAGTGAGCACTGTGAACAGAGGCCACGCTTTTTATCCCAGGATTTTTATCATTTTACCAGGTCCTATTTATTTTCAAGCATCTGTTCAACCTTTCATGCAAGATGAAAACAATAGCTTCAGCTGCTTTCTACCTGAGCACTGGAGGAGTTCAAGCTGATATTCACATCAAAGCACTCCGCATATTTATCATTCCTGATTCTGTAATAAGCAGCGGCGTCTGACAGATGCACAAAAGCACCACAGTTTCCACTTGGACCTTACAATGGCAGCAATGACTTCAAACTAGGATTAAAGACTCACTCAGGAAATACTGAGCATTTTCCTTGCTGAATAATTACAATCTCCTCGTAACTTGCATCGCTGGCAGTGCCAGGCTGCGGCCGGCAGCTTGGGGGTTCGGAGGATGCGCTGGGAGCTGGTGCTGCTGCTGCTGCAGCGGAGTTCACTGTTGGGTTTAGTGGCAACAGGAATACACCTATAATTCTTCTCCAGCACTTTATCAAGTGACACATAATCAGTTTGGTTCAGAATTTTTCAGACGTGATAAAGATGTATTTCCTTGCAGGCAAAACCTCGTCTTATTCTAAGGAATAAGTCACTTTTTCATTTACCAGAAAGCAAATCTTGCTCTGTAGTTAAAGCTTATGTTTAAGAGAAAAAAAATACCATAAATAAAGAAAAATATCTAAATTCAGCTATCAAAGTGCAATTCCTCAGTAGCTTGTCTCAGGAATAACTTGTATCAGTGACAGCCCCAAAAGTAAGGAAGTAGGAATATGTAACAACTTGACATTATTTAATACATAGAAAAAGCTGTTAAAAGAACATTATCCAGCCTGCAGAGAGAGGCACCTAATCACCCTTACAAGTGTGTCGGGCGCCATTATTTTTTTTCTTACAATTTTTGAACCATCACATACATTTTTTATTGAATATACTGCTTTTTGCTATGTGAGGGAAACCAAGAGCATTGGCCGCAAGCCCCAAACACATTCAGTAACAACAAAACTCAAAGAAATTTCAATTCCATTACAGAAGATTTGCAAATAGACAGAGACAGTACATGCTTTACTCAAAGTAACAGGGTATAGATATATACTGATTTTAAAAGACAGTTAAAACTGCTTCAATTAACATTTATTAAGATTTTTGGTAATTTTAATAAGTAATAACCTCATTTAAGATTATCAGATTTAGGCATAGATGCTTTATAAAGAAACTAGTTTGTTTAAAATACAGTTTTCACATGATTATGGGGTTTGGCTGAAAAAAAATACTTTGCAAAATTCAAAGCATCTTTAAAGGTGAATAGTAGTCTCCTCACCAGTATGCAGTAGTTGCTTGCTTTGGGTTGTATTGTGGAAGCGTCTGCAAATCAGTAAAATGATACAATAGCGTCTTTAAATTGAGCTTTTTAAGGCATAATTTGCATTATGGGCTCACGCCTGGTGAAATTTATCTCAAACAAAAGCATATCAGTATTAGCATGCTCAATTATAGATCCTCCTACAAAGCAATAGTTAGCACGAGTCCCTAAAGGCTAAAATGGTTCTTTTCCAGAAAGCCATATATTTTTATGTTTAAATAATCCATAAAGACTGTCCCTGTTGAGAAGTTCAAAAAGACTGCTCTGAATGCTTCGTTGCAGGGCTTCAGGCTGTATGATATAATAATGCAAATCCCAGCAATCATAGAGTAGGTCCCTCTTTCAGCTCTGGATGGGCTTTTTTGGGCTTCACGCTGACTGCCAGAATGTGATTCTGATTTACCTTTCATTTTGTAATACAGCCTAGAGTCCCTTAGTCTAACATTAGTGACGGACTTAAACTTATTGAAGGAGGAGTGCTTGGGAAGACCTTGAAACCAAAGGCGGGAACACGTGGGTGGCCAGAGTTGGGGCAAGCAGCGGGCATCACCAGCAGATGCCAGCACACGTTCATTACACCCATGTGCAGATGCTGGTCAAACGGCCGGAGCCCCTCCGTGCTGCTCTGTGCTGTGCTATGAAACATGGGTTATTGATAAGAAACAGCATTCTGGGTTGGGGCAAGCATGTAACACCTGGACAGCACGTGCACATAGACACAGGTTACACTATAGAATTCTTATTACATATGTGCTTAAAATTAAAGCACATTGTCCTGGTTTTGCCTGGGGTAGAGTTTTCTTCCTAGTGGCTTGCACCGTGCTGTGGTTTGGATTTAATACTAGATGTTGATCACTCACTGATGGTTTTGTTGTTGCTGAGCAGTGCTTACCCTAAGTCAAGGACTTTTTCAGCTTTCCCTGCTCTGCTGGGTGCACAAGAAGCTGGGAGGGGGCACAGCCAGGACAGCTGACCCCAACTGGCCCAAGCGCCATTCCAGACCATATGACATCATGCTCGGGGGGAGTTAGTCGGGGGGAGAGTGATAGCTGCTTGGGATGGGCTGGGAGTCGGTTGATGGGTGGTGAATAATTGCCTTCTGCATCACTTGTTTTGTATATTCTGTATATTCTTTTACCATTATCATTATTATTATTGTTATACTTTTCTTTTATTAAACTGCCTCTATCTCAACCCACAGGTTTTACATTTTTTTCTGATTCTCTCCCCCATCTCACTGCAGGAGGCGGGGAGCGAGCAAGCGGCTGGGTGGTGTTCAGCTGCCTGCCGGGTTAAACCACAACACACACACACAGAGGCACAAAATTAAAATTAAAATTAAGCACATACATAATAAGATTTCTATGGGGCAACTTGTGTCCATGTGCTTAAAATGTGTCCATAAGTTCACATCCATGTGCTTAAAATTCATCTTAAAATTAAGCACACACTGAAGTTTTTTGCTGGGTTGGGTCATCCGGACTTGCTCAAGGTCAAAGAACAATTTGACACTGGGCCTCAATAGGACCCAAACCTTTGGGACCAGCTGCAGCCCCGATGCCCCAAACGCCCTTTCCTTCCAACATGAGGCAACTGGAAGCAGACACTCATCTACTGCACTGGCTAAATGTTGGCCTCAGGTTTGGTTTGTTTCTGATAGGAACTGAAGAACCCACAGCATCTTGATAGCTGCTTGTTTTCCTTTGCAGGACTTCTTCCTCCCTTGCTTAAATTTGCAATTCTAAACAATTCTCTATCATGCTTCCAAATTCCAACCTGATATTAAATTATTAGGGAGGTGTTTTTGAAATATCTTATCTTGACATGTATCTCCCGAGCCAAATGACCTCAGGCACTGTTCCTAATTAATTTCATAAAGGAAAAAAAGAAAAAAAAAAAAAAAAAAGCTGGCAAGAGGTATCAGCAGTGACCCTTCCCAAAGTCCTCCAGACTGTGCTGGGCTTCTCCCCAGCGCCTGGCGATGCGGGAGAGGGAGCGCAGGGGGGCATTGCCCCATGGCTGCACCTCCCCGTGCCGCTGCTGGTGGTGATGTGGCAGGGCGCCCACGCTTCGCCCCGCCTGATGCCAGGGCCAAAGGCAGCACAACCATTCCCAAACACCCACCGGGGCAATAACCAAAGCTTTTTGAAATAAAAAGCTCCTTTTTTTAACATTAAAAGCCGCTGAAACAAAGGGCCCTTTTTTTTTTTTTTTCCTTTTAAACAATATATTCTGAGAGAATGAGAGATTAAGTTTGAGGAGTCACTTCCAATCAGAAAGCCACCATTTAATTACAACACACAGGAAATTACAGAGTGAATGGCCGGGACAGTGATAAGGGACTGACACCGGAGGATGACAGGTACTGAAATCCGACCACTTCATCACAAAGCTACTTATCACAAGAGCCTGTCTGGAAGGCTGACAATCTGATTGTACTGTCAACTCAATTCATAATTAATATATTTATCAAATTAATTACTGAAAAAATCTCACTGGCGCTCGCCATAAAACAGTGGCTAAATTCATTGCCTGTTGGCTTCGTTTACTGCTAATAACTGCGCTGTCAGTTTAATGAGGGCAGTGAGTGGGCCCTGTTTTAGCTGCATGACAGACAAATTGCCCTCTTATATAGAATGATACAGAGAATTTAAGAGAAGAAAAGAAATATGTCATTGTTTGGTGACAGCCACAATCGGAGCCTTGTCTCGGAAACTTAGCATCAGCTCTAACGTACATGAAAGGGAGGTTGGGAATTCCTTTGTCAGCTAAATAAATACTTTATGAAATCCTGACTGATCCCTTCGTCTGAAATGACCTCGCGGCACCGCATGGAGCTCTCAATAATTCCTTGTTTATTCCAAAGACCTGACAGGAGTTTGTTGTTCAACAGGAGGCAGGAATTTCGGTGCACGCCTGTGATGGTGCAAACACAGCACCGATTCCCGGCTGTCTCGGGAAGCAGGAGAGCCCAGGAATGGCAGGGATGGAGCTGTGGGTCCTGTAACGGCTGGGTGACGCATGAAGGGGGCAGGAGCCGGCGCCCATCTGGCAGGAGTGGACACTCCGCCGCTATAACCCGGACAGAGGACCTGTCTATTATACTTAATTAACTGCACGTAAGCTAATTGAGGTTGCTGCGCCCAAGTGTGTCGTGCAGCGTTGTGCAACGCAGCTCCGGCAAACAGCTGAAAGTTGCTCCAACCCTTTGCCAAGTGGGACTTTGATAGTGAGAGGGTGGTCCATGCCTCTGAGAGAGAGATGCTGCTTCCTCGGGCAGGCAATGTTGGGGCTAAGCGACACCTCAGCAGCGATCTGCAAAATTTCCAGTTGTTGGATCAGGTCCTAGCCACTGGTCTTAATGGGATCTCACGCACATCTTTTCAATTTGTTCAGCTCAGCCTGTAGCTGCTGCACTGCAATGTAACAGGGCAAATCCGCCAAGAAATTAATATTTAATTGCAAAAGTCAGAAGAAAGTTGGGAGGGGGGGGGATCTCTAATGACAGTTAAATCAAGCTGTCAGTTCTGCAAGGCCAAAAACCCAGCTTAATTTGGGCTGATCCCTTCTATGCGCTGAAAAAAGCCAAAATCCTGTGCTGTAAGCCTCACGCTGAAAAGCATTTTGTTGGCCTGATGTCTTGATAAAAGGTTTTTTTGTTACAATATATAAGCAGTATTAAATGAAAGCCCAGATAATTTAGATGGTGTTTAACCAGGTTTTAAAAACCCAGTGTTTCTTGTTTAATGAAGGAGATTGAATAAAATGTGGACAAGTGGTAACACAGTGCGATTCTGCTTCACAAAGGTTAAGTAATAAAATTAATGCTGTGAAAAATCTCGGTAGCAAGCATTCACATTAAAATATAATATGTGTTATAAAGAATACAAACACCAATGATCACTGGGGAAAATGTCTGAGGGAGAAGAAAATCCTTGCAGGTTACTAATCATAGCAGGTATATTCAAATCTGTATCACTTGCTCCTGCCAGAAGTATTAAATTCCTGAATCTAAAGAGAAGGACCCTGAGATGACGGAAGGGTTATTTTATAGTGGACGAATTTCAGACTCTTTCCTGACAATGTCCTAATTCTGTGCCATTGGTTCAGTCAAATAACAATAAAACAATGAAAATAGTTGACCACTGTAGCAATGAGAGTTAAAAAAATTAATATTCACCATTAAAAGCTTGTTCCCTTCGTGCCTGTGCACACATGTATATGTGCATGTATATATTTTGCCCTTACATTGTTTTCACACGTCATCTCCCCATTCTGCAATGCCCTCCTCTCTGTTCTCACCAGCAGCTGGTATTTTCCAGCTGGTTTCTGCCTCTCATTGACTCCGGGTACTCCAGTGAGGACGCCGCTACAAACACAGAGCCAACAAAACCCCTGGGCTCCAGCCGCCCCTGCAAGCGGTCTGTGACAAATATTACGACATAAAATTTAGACCTGTGGCTTGGGGTTTTTTTTTTTCCCTTTCATCTAGGTCATACCTAGATCACAGACTGAGATTACAACTGCTGGCTGCTGCCCTGTCTGCCGCCCTCCGCGTTGCTCCGGCTTTTTACCCCGCTCTCCGGCTCCGAGCTCTCCGTCCCTGGTGTCTGCCCCCCCAGACGTCACCTTGCCCGGCTGCTTCAATGCTCTCCCTTGTCCGTTGGTGGCAGCCGCAGCAGGACGGCAAACACGGCCAAGTAATTACACAGCTATTCCCTGGTCTGCTTGACAGAAAGAGGATTGCGCGCCCAGGCTCCAGGGAGCTGCTGGCATTTACTGCCGGGAGCGTGGGGAGCTCCGGCAGGTTGGCGTGCCGGGCTGGGAGACACGGCCCCGGCCCTGCATCGCCTGCGTCTTGCGCATGGCCACCTCTGTCTT
>NW_009260063.1:1253356-1295278 GCF_000687185.1 Egretta garzetta
GTTTGCAAAGCGTCAGGAAGTGCTGGCTGATCTGCAGAAACAGAGGCTTTCATTTCATTTTAGCACCTTGTTTATCAGAGTAACTAGCCACCATCTGAATTAATAAAGATAAAAGTGCAATCATTTCGGATCAGACAACGCTTGAAAAACAAAAGGAAAGGCTCAGTTTGCGCCATCCATCCCTGGGGGATGAGAGTATGTCTGCAGCGAATGAACTCAGCTAGAAAGGCTGTCCACAAATAATAAAAATGATCAACTCCTTCGAGTTATCTTATCCAGCCATCTCCTGTGAAACATTTGGATCAGATATCCCTTACCTGAGTTATTTTATTTGGCATATAGCACTTTAGGCAAGATTTTCAGGAGGCAAATAGGAAATGAGAGTTGGAAAACATTAATTAAATGTGAATACAACAGCTTAATGGGTTTTATCTTCAGATGAACTGGAGATGACTCTTTGCCATTCACTTTTTAAAACTGCAAGCAGAGATAAAGGAAACGTAGCAAGAAAAGGCGACCAGGGAAAAGATGAAAGATTTGGTAGATTGACAAGACCAAAGTAATTTGATTTGTATTCAGGATGGACCTTCACAAATTTTACATGTTGCTGCTGTATGGCTGCATACTGAAGAGGAGCGAAAGAATACTTAATTCTTGCAACAGCCACTTTTAAAACTAAAACTATCCTGTTTGAATGCTCTTTTGCTAATAGGCTTCTACCACCGGCTTTATGGGGTCGGCTCTCCGTATGCAAGGTTTCTTCATGTCCCACTCAAATGACCAGCTTTCTTTTACACTAAGGACACTTTGGAACAGTTTATCCTGAAAATTGCCAGGTGTATCTGGAAGGCAAAGAGAGTTTTTCTATAAGGTTCCAGGAGGGTAAAAGAAAAGGTCAATGATTTTTAAGTAATAGAACATTCAAAATATAGAGCACTTGAAATGTACTTTTAAAATTTCTTTTTTCTTTATAGTCCAAGCCATACTTGCCGCTCCCAGCCAGATTTTCCATAGCTCAGTGTCCTTGGGAAAATCTTGTACTTCTCCATACTTGCAGAAAATATTTCCACTCTATACAAGTAAATGGTCAGGCTGATGAGAAACAAGTAGCATTTATATATATATATAGCATTTATATTTTAGTCCTAACGTGCTTTTAAAATGTCAAATAATCATTTTTGCCTGGGTGTATGCATGTGTACTGATGTTCACACTTGTTATGCTTGCGTGTAGATTTAAATATATTGCTTTCCTTTTTCTTTTCCTTGGATACATGGAGCAACCATGCATATATCTTTGGACTGCTGTTATTTCTGCTGGAGGATTACACCTGCGTATCATCTGAGGCCCAATGGCATTCTGAACGTTTGGCTTTTTGCTCACTCAATTGTTCACGGCTGAGAAGTATCGTGGATTTTTTGTCTGTTTGTTTGTTTCCACATCGTCTACACAAGAAGAAAACACAAATAAATGGAAAGTAAGCTAAGAGTGTGTTTGTGAGCAACTGGAGGTGTTCCTGGACTGGCAAAAATCATCAGTAGTTTTGCATAACGAGCACCACAGGAAAAAAGTTTTCAACAAAGCCCACTTTTAAACTGACACTTTTCTATCGTGTCTTCATCTTTAATTGGAAGTTACAGACACAAAGGTGGAGTCCCTTCTCACACATCCCGCTCCGGGAAAGCACAGCACTGACCTTCTCTCTCCCCTGCTGATGCAAGGACGTGCAGTTGGGGATAGTTATCTATAGATGGCAATCTTCTTCTTAGCACAGAGCTGAGGTGAAACCCCTCAGCTGTTCTTCCGGAAGAAAAATAAAACACATCTATATGCATATGTTTACAAGTACTGAAAAGCAGGGGTTTTCACCCTGGGATTGTACAGGATACATTGCAACAGGGCTTCAGGCTTGATTTTGGTCCAGAGGGGCTGCTTTACAATTAACTAGTCTTGTATAACGATAGGGATTTATTAATGTCTGCTAAACTGCTCAGTTATAATATCATGTGAAAAACTGCACTGAGTTCTGTGCTAACTTAAGTGGGCAAAGCACTGTTGGTTCCGTAGTGTGTGGCCGTGTGCATTACAGCAGAGTATTGTGCCTCACGCTTAATGCTTTTTTAAAATATTGCGTCATTCATACTATTTTTTTAAATGTTTTTGATAGAGAAAATGGTGGCACCATTTCTCTGGAAGGTGCGATGAAGAATTAAACCGTGCTCTGGCATTCACTCTTCCTCCCCTCAGGTTAAGCCTCTTTAACAGGAGGTAGAGGGGAAGGATACAGAACTCACACACACACAAAGAGGAGATGTTTTGTGCTTCTCTCTGTAGGACAAAGGAGAGGACACCGTGGGATGAATGGTGAGCAACCCACACCTGCCCCAGAGACTGGAGAAAAGTGCCTGAGCATAGGAACTGTCTACATGAAGAGAATAAGCGCTTGTTAATGATGAGACTGCGATTCACTATGGAACCAGTGACCAAATGTGGTTGCCTCTATAACCAAGACATCTGTCCACAGGTGGTTCCCCAAAGGCATGCATGCCGAGAAGACATGGAACCAACCACTGCAGGTATCACAATCAAAGGCTGGTTTTTTCATATAGAAATTAATTTTATATTAAATAGTACGCTACAGTGCTAATATGCTTAATAGACACATCACATACACCTCAAAGAGATTTTGATATGTATTTGAGATTGTTATGGCCTTCATTTAGCTCTGGACCTCCACTAATACTGATAGATATCAAATAACCAGCACTGACAATAGTATTATATTATTGCTGGAAGTGCTGTTAAATGAAGCCCCCTTCAGCTGGTAGGCTGGGAATACAAAATATTGATACAGTCAATTACCCAAAAGCTGGGTAATTAAATCCACAAAATATCTGGACAGATAAGAAGTTCTCACGCAACTGAAAGACATTAAAGCTGATAGTGGCAATGTTCTCAAAATACAAATAAAAAAGCACCTTTGGTATAACACTGCAGCACTTTAGACTCCTTTAACATGTATTGAGGAGCTGCTGTGCCGCCTGTTTTAAAACAAGTCCCAGAGTAGCCCATTTATTTAGAATTCACAAGCTAACACTTTCAGGGCCCACTTCTGATAACTTGCAAAATCTAAAACTCCTCATTAAATGCCAGATAAATTGACTGGCCTAAGGGCAGGACGGGTGAATGGGATATGTGAGCATGAGTCCAGTTTCCTGTAATTAATGAGATCTGAATAAGCAGAACCAATCCAGCCTGAGTGTGAATAAAATTACTGCACCTAGCAAAGTTCAAATAAGAAATATGTGAACTTTAAAGTAGTTGAACACAAATCAAGATGTTGAGTTTTTATAAAAACCTTTATAAGCTCCAAGATCTGGAGCTCAATATGCTTTTTTTTTTTCTTTCTCATGGGCTGGCAACTTAAGATTTAGAGAATACTACATTTCAGGGGCCTCAATTCAGACAGGCTCTTGAAATGCTTAATTTTAGGCACGTAAGTAGTTTTATCTCTGTTCAGCAGACATTTAAACACAAATTCTTGCCCCACTCTATTCAGACAGGCATAAGAATGCATTTCAGTTTAACTCTAAGGTAAAATATTTTGTTTCATCCAGATCTGCTCTGCTTGAAAAATAATGTTTTTGAGAATTGGGGCATCTTAATCAAATCATTGTAGGTTTGTTTGGGTTTTTTTTTACTTTCATAGAAATGTTCATTTATTTTGTACACTGGAGTCAAGAAAATCTTACAGAGGTCACTGTGATATTGTATTGTCCAAAATGCCAGAGAAACATTCCTCTGCCATGTTACCCTGCTCTGGGAAACAACCAGGGAAGTTTCATTTGTAGGAGGGGAGAGGAAATCAGATGCAGGAATAAAAACTTCAATAACCATTAACCATCTTGGCCTGGCTAGGTCAGCATGGAAAGTGAAATTCATGGCCAGCACCCACATGTCCAGAACAAAATTCACTGCTCTCCCTGTCCTCCTGCTCCTTTGCAGCATCACAAGCAGGAGACCCTGAGCAAGGGTTATAGCATGGTGCAAGTGGACTCCTCTCCAGTAAAACCCAAACTGTGGTTTTAAGCATTAGCTTCACATCCCCTGGCATGGCTCTCGGGGGCTGTTGGGTTTGAAACATCAGTGCTGTGAAAGCTGCCATGCTCCAGGTCCAGGCAGTGGAGAACAATTGCTCTGAAATCAGGACTTGAGCCTACTTATCCGTGAGCTTTCTGATTGCTTTTCTGATGCATTTTCCAGAATTACCTATAATGTCTCTCTATTTAATAAAATTCATTAAAATTTGCATTTGCTAGAAAGAACAGATCAGGTTTCCATCTTTTAAAAAAGGCGGATGAGTGGCCTTGTGTCATAGAATACTAAAAATCGGGACCTGGGTGCTTCTTGCAACTTTTTGTTAAAATGCCTCAGTTTTGTCACTGGCGTGAGGAACAGCAAACAGAGATGAAGTTCAGACAGGAACTATTACATCACCTTGCCTCAGTTTCTTCATCCATAAAATAACGATTGTAGCAAATGTCTGCTTTGCCAGCAGGGAATGTGGGATTTTTATATTTCAAGCTCTTTCAGGAAAACTCTTCAAAATATTGCACCCCTTCACTTACAGCAACAGTTGTATGAAACAGCCATTCTAGGTTAAAATGCCTGGTGTTTATGTTTTTTACATATTGGTCAAGTTAAATTACATTTCTTGCAGATTTTTATTTTTCTTCTTGGTACTTAAGCACTGCCATAAAGTATAATTGCAGCTCAGAGAAAATTATGGGCTGGAATAGAGGATTTTAAAGAGGTTTTGTTTTTAAGTAGCAGTGAAATTCATGCGTTGGTGGATAGCAGAAATATTGTTGGAGACTTTGATCAGGGGAAAATCCAAAAGTAACATAAGTACAACTTTAAAGAAATCACATTTTCTCTGAAAAGCACTTTCTCAAGAGACTATGGTCAACTTCAAGGGTGCCTTTATCAGACATTCCAGTGGGAAAAAACAGGAAGAAGAGCTGAACGCCGAAGGTAACACAATAGGAGTCTGCAGCAGTCACAGGAGTATCGGTTACGATAAACCAAGCTGTGCAACAAGGAGATTAAGATGTGGATTACCGACCACTTACTATGTGTCATAAAGAAAAGAATAGTTTCAGATGGCAGCTTGACTTAATCTGGTACCGGCGGTCTTTCCTTGGAAGGATTAATGGGCACTTTTTTCTACCTAAGCATTTTTAAAGGGTTTGTCATAATAAAGATTGAGAGGAGCAACAAGTAATGACAGAAACTTCACTATGAACTATTAAAGGATTTGATAACAAATTATCCATTTCTGAGCCAAACCAAACCACCATTAGTTGCATGCCTTGCTTAATTAAGGAAACATTGTATTCCGATTGAAATTAGCTGTGGTGATGATAGGGGGCCTTCAATCAGTTTCTGTAAACATAAGATCAGCTCCAAATGCGCATTGATTTGAAGTGTGGGTCTAAGAGAATATTTCTTTTTTTAGCCTGGGTTTGAAGTGTGGGTCTAAGAGAATATTTCTTTTTTTAGCATGGGTTTGTGATGCCATCACCTTTTTTTAGGCATTCCTCGATTGTCTTCCAGACTTTCCTTGTGGCACAATCTTGCTGCAGATGCAGAAAGCAACTAAACACCCCAAACTGATCTCCTGCTTTCCCTGCTGTGTATTTTTATAGTTTGTATTTGTGGTACAATTGAAGGAAAGCCTTCACTATCCAAAACTTACAGTGCAAAAATGCATGTTCAGTAAAATGAAGGAAATGCTCCTGAGAAAAAAGAATCGCCAAAGAGTAGATGCTGCAGATGGCGTTTTCCAGCAAAGCCCAAAGAGCACAAAGAGTTGCATGTAGGCAAAGGCACAGGATGAAGGGAAGAGTCTCCCAAGGATACATTCTAAATGTAAGATGCCACTCAGAGCAGTTTGCTACATAGCTGACGCTGAGGAGGGCACCTCCAGATACGAATCAGAGCATCAGTCGCAGTGGGAATGCCTGCCCATTTGAAAACATTGTCCCATTCCCATGCATCTTCCTTCTTTAACGGTGTAGTTATTTCCTCTTAATAAGTGACAGACGGCATCTTTCTCTAAATTAAACTCTTTCTGCTCTGTTCAATATTGTACTTCAGCATACTTTTATATAAGTTACCATACATATTAAATACTGACCTCAGGAAGGATTTCCAATCTTCTTGTTGGACACAGACCTCCATCACAACACGTGGGTCACCTTAACCCGCTCCGGCAGCCATTTGTTTTCTGCTTAGAATATAAGCTCTTACTTTCTTAATGTTGACGGGTTGTTCAGATCAAAAATTTTCTGTTCTTGTATTTATCTTGTACTTACCTTGTATTTATCTATTCGTATTCAATTTGTATTATCTTACAGAGAATCAGGCTGTTCTGCTTAGGGTGATCCTGGGCCTTTCCAGCACGTTAATAAGCCTAAATATTTTTTCCTAACCATGCATGCCAATTTTCTGTAAGTAACTCGGAGTAATACATAGCAGGACACAAAAACTCACTAGTTGATGTTGTAACTGCAGCCAGATTCCTAGGAACACCAGAAATTAGGAATGCTGCCCATGATTTTTGTATGTGCATTATGCCAGAAAGTCCCAAAAGCTCCCTGTCCCTTTTGGTGGGGGTGGTCTCTAAGACATCCTATTCCAGAAGACCAGAAATTCCAGAATTACCCAAAAGATGTTATAGAATCATAGGATCATAGGATCATTTAGGTTGGAAAAGACCTTTAAGATCATCAAGTCCAACCGTTAACCTATCACTGCCAAGTCCACCATTAGTTATCAAGACACACAGATTCTGATTTTTTATGTGCCTATAGTTCATAGAAATGTAGGTATGAAAAAATAGTAATTTTTTCCATTTTTTGTTGACAAGTCAGATGAAAAAAGGTAGGTAAAATGTTTAAGGAAAGCTCCCCTCTGTTTTAAAACTCACAATAACTAAACCTTGTAAATCTTAACAAAAAGTTTATTTTAGATTAATCTTAAACTGTGGATGACATTGAATACTCCTTTACTGTATTTTCTTTATGCACATAGAGCTGATTTACTAATATGGCTATTATAGAGTAAATTTTTAAACTTTTTTAAATTTCAGAATTTCAAAGCTCTGCATTGCATATTCATTTTTTCCTCCTAAAATCACACAGAATATCTCTGGGGAATAACTTTTTAAACCTACATTTATAGCCCACACACTGTCAGGAGCTCTTTTGCCCATGAACTGTGACATTGGATATTTGACTGGCTATTTCTTACTGCCCACTTGTTTCAACAACTTCCTAGCCACTGCATCGTCCCATTTTAAGACAGTTCACTATCTCTATCTCTGGCTGAAGCCACTGGCTTTAGTCATCATTTTTTCCCACTTGTTTTGGGGCAAGGCTGTGACAACATCCCCTGGTCACTGTCATGTCCAGAGTTTCCCACTTTCGGTTTACAGGCACAAAAAACCAGAAATTAGAAGAATAAGAGATGTTTTGCTGGTCAAGAAGATACATCGGTGCCAGTAGCAGGTGAAGCTATGTGTGACTGGCCTGGGTCTAACGGGATCCATTCAAAGAGAATCATTGGCTTCCACTGGTTTTGATTAGTCACTAGATAAAATGAGAATAGGCTTGCCTCATGCAACCCTGGAGATATTTGCTGTCAGTTTGTTCTCCATTATTTCTTTTATAATTTTTCTAATTGAAAATTATTTTCTTTCAGTAAAGCAGAAACATGAAAAAAATTTTAAAATACTTATTTTGAAACATATCCAACAAAAATCTTTCATCATTTTCTATAATGCATAAATATTTCTCTTTTCAGATCTACACTTTGGGTCTATCCATTGGTAGATTGAGTGTCAAATACTGATTAATTGTTTAAATGTAAAATAGAGCCAACATTTATTTTGTTCTGAATATCAGAAATATTCTCAACACATAGGCAAGTCACAGACAGACTCTTCTGCAAAGCAGATTTTAACTGTGGGCATTTATGGCTGAGTCGAGGAGCTTGGTATCCTCTCAGAAACAAATTCTTACAAACATGCTCAGCCAAAAACACACACAGAGTCCCATTGCTTGAAATTCCAGTCATAAAGAAAGGATAACTCTTAGCTGCTGAACACTGTAATTCACTTACTTGGGCAGGGTGTGATCTCCATGCTTATGATTCACCATTTAAAATATCTTTCTCCGCAGGTTAAGAGATGCAGGGCAAGTCTTTAGCAGTGATGAGCTCAATGGGTCTGTGACCATTTTACACTATCTGAAGATCACAAAAACATGATCACGACCTAACAAATACATACTGATGCTAATGGATAGCAGAATAAACAGGGAACCGTTACATGCTCATATTTAAACACCTGTGGTCTTTACAAATATAGTTTGCATTCCTTTCATAGCACGAACACATTTTAAAACCATTTCCCAGGGAGTCATCTAATGTTTAGTAAAAGGTACAAGTTATAATTGGAGTCCCTTAAAATTAACAAATCAAAACTGCTGTGATTATGGCACTGGTTACCATGATACCAGCTTTTAGGAGGAGAGGCATTTTAACACCTTTTTCAAGACAGCTTTTGTGCATTTGTTCAGTCTTTTATCAGCTTGGTGTCTCATCCATATACAGCTGCACAGGCACAAATGTCGGAGTTTCTCTGTCCTAGTCCATTTACACAGAGAAACTGAGTGGAGAAGCCAGGCAACATCTAGAGGGCATCGGTAAAGCAATGCATATATGTAAATATGCCCATTTACATACTCTCTACATCATCAGTTCAACAAAATAGACGAACTGCTCATGTGCTTACGACTGAGCACAATCTTGACCCGATGGGAGCTGGTGGAGGCGGAGGTTTGCTGGAGCAGCTACTGCTGACCCTGGGAGACTGACACTGCTGAAGTTGGAATGAAGATTATATTGTGAGACATCTGCCACATGTAGCTGTGTCCCTGTAAGATTAGAAAATAACACAAATAAACTCTGGACTTTTTATCAGCTAGGCAGTTGGTTGGATTTTCTCCAGCCCGTTTATGATCAAAATTAAAACCTTCTTTTTGGTCAGTCCATAAATATGCTCCAACACACTCCACACTGACCTTTAGAAATGCCAATGTTAACTGGAGCACTCAGGGACATCTGAAGGATATTTGTTTTCATGGGTTTACTTGCAAAAGAGCTCACCTTCGGTTTTAGCAGTTTTCCCAATATACACATGCAAACTAGCCCAGATCTCATCGCATGTAATTTAAAATGTACAGTTTTGTCCTTCCATACTGAAGTGAACAAGAAAAACAACAAGGTCCTATTCAGAGCTAATTCAGAAGCCAGCTCTGCCGTGTCTCGCTGGCTGCTCCCTAACAAGCCCTTCATTCATTGTGGTTTCATGCAGCTGAGCTGTTTCTACCTGAGCCAGTGTTACAGACCTTTAATCAAACAAATGTACAAGGAAGCTCAACTACTTAACTGCCGTGCTTGTTCTGCGGACTGAGATAGCCAAATGCAACAAAAAGAATTTTATCCTGCTCAAGACGAGTACATTTCCTTGCTGTTGTTCCCAACAAAGGGCAGCAGGTACAAATGGCCCCACTATCTGTGTCAGTGAGAAGTGGAGAGCAATTTGTTTCTATTAAACAGGATGGTTCTATTTTTTATTTTGTTGGCTTAGCCTCTCCGCAGCCTGTGCCAATCATGGTCTTTAATCTGAACTGCCCTTGACCGTTTCTGCTATGCCACAGAAGAATTCTCTCTTTTTTTTCCCCCCTTCTTCTTGCACAGGTAATTGTGAGAAAGCAAGTGAAAGCCCTGGGGTATTGGATTCAAAACACAATCCTGCCATTCTCAGAACCATACAAAGAATAAACTTGAATGCGACATTGAGTCCTCCCAGACTGCACCTGCTGGAGATCTCCCATCCCAGTTCATGGTGGGGTCACTGCAGGCTCCGCTTTACTCTGGTGGCAGGAGAGCTACTATGTTTTCAGTTCACAGTGAGATTAGATCTACAATGTTTGACCCGTCTAATTTATTTTTTGTTTGATGAAGCAAGGAGAGCCAGCCACACGGTTAAATGCCTACCAACTTGTTCTCCTGGAGAATGCTGCTGGTGTCTTTCAAGGACCATTGACGTGGTGGCATTTTGAAAAGTTGTAGATTGGAGTTGATATAATTTAATGTGGCCCCAGTGTACAAGACTAAACTTTTCTGTATCTCTGTAGACTGGCCTGGATCTTCTCTTCTCAGGGGTCTAAGAGGAAAACCCAGTTTAACCTATCCCATGTGCAAGGTCTGAATTACATGGTGTTTTGTTTTCTTTTTTTGATGTAGGTTACTTTGGATTTGAAACCTGTCCTGAAAGCACTGCTAAGACTCATTTTGCTCACTCTGAATTTCACCGTCTCGTTTCCCTGCCTTGGTATGGGGAGTTAAGGTGGCCTGGTGTACAGAAGTCAGAAGAACACATGTTCACACTAGTTCTTACTGCACCAGCCTTCTCACATGAAATATTGCTGAACAGTGAACCACGTCATACTGCCGAGATTCATCTCAAATAGTCAGGACAGAATCTTAAACAGTTTGTATATCTGTAAATTTTTGATACACTGACATAGGCCTACCAGATGCCTTGATTTTGCAACATCTGCCTACATCTGGAAAGATTCCTTCTTGTCCAGAAAAGACTTTTCTTAAGTATTTTTTCTCTTTCCTATTTTATAGCAGACAAAAATGTTGTTGATTTGGATCAATACAGAGTATAAAAGCCATTTCTACTGGACTCCCTCAGAGGCATTTTTTTGCTCTTGTTATTGATACCAGGAATAACATAAACTGATGTCCCCCTAATGACATTTCTGCTGTCATTTCTAGCTTCCCTTTGGAAGCTAGAATTTGGCACAACTTGGCACAGAAAGGTTGCAGATGCACCTCCTGTTCGTTGGCTTGCCTCTGTCTTCACCCATCAAATAAACTTCCTAAGCTATTTCACAGGCTCGTACAGTGATGCAAACACATTCAAGAGGATTTGCAGGCTTAAGACAGCCACAGCTCCCTCTGTAGACAGAACATGTACCGGAAGAAAATCAGAATTTTGAGCAGTCACCAAAACAATTCCATATTTTTTCATTTTGTTCTGGAAGTCTTGCTATAAACAAAGTCTTCTGGCAGGTACTGCTGCAACCCCTGGGGACCTGGAATTAGATCTGCCCTTTCTTGATCACATCATCTCTGATTTTGAGATAAAAATCAGAAGCCTCTGACATAAAATCAGGTTTCTGTGGAAGGCAAATAAAAGCTGCAGTTGAACAAGCTCCTTACCTTTAAAAATACTGCGGAAGGAGATGTTCCAGTTTGAATTTTTTAGGGAAAAATTCAGGTTAGTTATAATTTTTTCCAAGTATTTTTATCTACCCCTAAGGCAAGAGATAAATGAAGTGTGATAGTACTTTGGAGAGCTTAGGAACTATTTGTGGTGAATAATTTATTCGACAAATTTTGCCCTTATTTCAGTTCATGAATTATCTGTGAACTGACTGGTACTTTTACGAATTTATTCATAATTTAAAATTATTCAAGAAATGTTTCTGTCCAAACACATTTTGCAGTACAGTTTGCCTATGAACAGATTATTGATTTAGCTATTTATTATCTGCAGTGTATTACTTGGGGGGTGAGGGGAAATTATTCCTTTTCATAGGCCCTGTGACTCATCCTTAAACTGTATTTCAAAGGTATCAGGAGAGCTAACCTTTCTGTTTGCTGCATTCATGGGGTCTGAATTAATTTCTGCTAATTTTTGTCATCGTTAGCCATCCGGGCTGCTCTCTAATTGCATGTTTGAAACTGATTTAAATAAACTGGCTTTAGTACATAATTTGTGACTCTAATAAAAACAAACTTCACATTTGTAAAAGAAAAGCAGGTATTCTGTGGATGTAAATAAGACAACCAACAGAATAGGTATTGTCCTATGTCTAGGTATGATTTACATATGATTTACATGATTTACATACCTAGACATAGGGCAGTTAAAATCTCTTCTTAACCTGTAGCAGTGTCCATGCATTTGAGCTTGTTTTAAGAAGAAAAATGTATTAAAAAGGAAAACAGAAAGAAATTTAGTGCAACTATCTTCCTATAACTTCAACTTAGTTTTCTATGGATCTAATGCTCTGATTTAATTTGATACAATTACAATAAAAGCTGCAATCTAAGGCGAGTAAATGAATTTTGTGTCAAGAGTGAAATACAATCTGTTAAAATTGGTTTGAAAATACAATTTTAGGTCTAGTACAGCAAGTCCTGACATTTCAGATTAATCTGTCCTATAACAAAATTAATGACACTCAAAGTTGTTTAAGAATGGCTGTTAACTATACTTACCCTATTCATCACCGGCTCTATCAGTCTAATCCAAGAAGTCACCAGGCTATTAAGTACAGTACATCAGTTCGCTTTAAGGACATTCAGATTGTGATTGTTTGAAGGATCTAATTGCCTAGTAATAGAAATGCAAGGTATGGCAGTAAATAACAAGAGAAATACCCCTGGAAGTTTGATGATGTGATGCTCGCGCATATATATGTCACTACAGCAGATCTCTCTGCTAAAAAGAAAAGATGTTAAAAACCAGAGGTCATTTCTGGTAGGCACATCTGGATGATCTTATCCGGATGACCTAACCTTTTAGGACTTTGCATCGGGCAGCATATCTCATGAGAGTGGTTTCTCCTGCATCACATCTTGAAGTTCCTGCCTCTGGCCATGTAAAAGCCATGCAAAAGCCGTGTCAAAGTGAGGTTCCTGCTGCTCCTGTCCCACTTCTGTCCCAGTTGGAGCCTGGAAGGGGACAAGCTCAGGTTTCATCCTGCACATCAGATGGGAGGGCCGAATGGCTGTCCATTACTCTTTGCTTTGTTCTTCTTGTTAGCCTCAAGCATGCAGCAGTAATTGCAATTTGGGGTCCATTTGGGGTCCAAACTGGCCATAAAAAGCTTTGCAAGCAATTAAGGCAGTGCAGATAGCAGGTGTGTAGGGATTGATTTGCAGAGCTAGAAATGAGAAGAGCCAGAGCAAGCATTGCTTTCTCCATTCTATTCTTATTTTTGTCTAACTAAAAGTAATAATAAACCAAGAAATATTCTGGTTTTATGTAAAGTGAAACAGTTTACTTGAGCCATGATGGGTTTCGTATACCTTTATGATAGTCTTTTTTTTTTTTTTTTTAAAGGATAATATAAAACTAACCTTTTTCACTGAAGATGCAGGGCATAATATTCTCCTTTGGACAAGTATTTAAGATCTGGGAGACTAAGATACAGCTTGTGCCTCTGCCTAACTGAATTTGAACCGCAGTCCCCAGTTTCTTTGGAGGTTGTTCTTCCCAGCAGACTAGCAAGCATTTCACGGGCTGTGTGGTTCAGTGCATGTCTAAATAGTTATGCAGAAAGGAGCAGCTCCAATGTTATGGTCAGTGAAGACACTGTCCTCAGTACAGACGCACTAGAACATGTCTATGAAAGGTGGAAGGTGTTTGTTCAAAAAACAGAATATAAATTTTCCCTCTATAGGGGAGACTGGAGGCAGCTCATTGACATCCTCCAGGAGTGCCCTGAGGTAAAAACTGATGTTCTTACTCCAGCCATTTAGTGACTCTGTCCCTGCCATCCCACTGGACAAAAGCTACCTGAATTTGTTAATTGTGGTAGATTAACTGAAGTTGTTTTCTTCAGAAGGTGGAGTATTCACTTTACCCAAAGAGATACCCCGTGCTATGGATATTAAAATTCCTGATATTCATCTAAAGAACTGGCCTGTTGTGAAACAAACCTTTCAGCTGGTGATGAAAATGGCACTCATATTTCATTTGGCTTTATATCTCTTCTCATCTGAATTACCTGGGTTTGCATAAATTATAGGTTCTCTGTGCCTGCCATCGTGAATCTGGAATAACTTCACCGAGGTGGCTGGAATCGATAGATAGGACTATGACTATCTCTGACCGTGTATTTTGTGCGGAGCACATGCCACGCTCCGACACCATCTTCTCTTCCCCTCCCCACGGGGTGAAATTCTAGGATTTCCCACTGAAAAGTTTCATAGCTCACATAGCTGAATTGATTCTTCTTTACTTTTGACACTGAAGGTGATATCCATTCCTCCAGGATAAAGTGCTACATTTGCTCACATAATAGCCATACTTTTTGCCCAAATGTTGCCATTAAAAACTCAGGTATGGCCATTAGGCTCTCCCTAGAGTAAGGCTGAAGAAAATTCAGGACTAAACCTAAGCTGTAATTACCTAACTGAATGTTCATCCACTCACACATTTTTCATCCACTTTGAAATTGCATTCCCCTATACGTTCCCTGTATTCTAATGCCTCTCCTGCAGCTTTTAGCTCGAATCACCAGAGTAATCGGTGTCCTTCGTTACAGTCTAGGCAAGACTAAATGCAGAGCTAACATCCCATACTGAAGTGATATGAATCACATCACCACAAAAAGCCTGACATCTGGGTTTACCACATAGGCATGTGGAAATGAAAAATTGCTTTTGATGCCTCTCTCTCTCTCTCTCTCTGTTATTTTTATAAAAAAAATAAAATAAAAAAAAAAAAAGAAATGATGGTATGACCATTACACAGAGATTTTCTTTTAAAATCTAGAGGGATGAAGTGAAGAAATGCCAGCGTGGTACCTGCCTGGGTATTACACCCAGAAGCAAATGCAAGCTTTCAAAGGGCAAGTGTGAGTTTTGATGGTACGGAAAATGTGTAGAAATAATAACACCTCTTTCCTAAGTGGGCAGCATAATTGCCCTTGAAAGACCATAGCCCATGCAATCCAGAGCGCATGGGGATCCAGCCTAGAGTGGTTTTTCTTCTGTTTTAATGAGAAGTGCAAAATACAAATATGCATTTATTATTCAGGCATAGGAGGAAGAAAGCAAGCAGGAGTTCCGTGCTCAAACCCATTTCATGCTGTGGCAGGAGGTAAGAAAGGACTAGTAAAGGCCAAAAACTGGCAAGCACCACTGAAGGGCTTACTGGTGTGAATTTTGCCTTTGCAAGTGATAGTCGCGATAGCTACCTCTGCTGTATTGATGGGTCCGACCTTACTGTATTGATTTCTGTCCCCTGCAAAACAAGCAGGAGCTAGGGACTGATGTATCCACGATGCTCCTGCTACAGTATAAGCTAGGGGACACCTCTGAAGCTAAATATCTTATATAAACACAAACCATCCCTTAACAAATGAATATTTGTTTCCACTCAGATAGTCTATCCATCAACAGTTTTAAGACGAGAGTAGGGGCAATTTATATGGTAGAAAATAAATAAATCCCATTTATTAGCAGCTGAATTTTTCACGACTATATTGGTATTAAATATTAACTATATAGAATGTTTCTATATCAGTTTCTAAAAGAGCATGGAAATTGGATTGCAAGAAAATTGTTCTTAGTTAGACACACTCTTAAGTCACAGAGACTTCACAGTCTTTTATTACCATTTTAAAGTACAAAGATGCATGGAGATAAATTTACCTTGAAGGCAAGCGTGCTTCAAAAGAAAGGCCAAACAATAATATTTATTAGCATAGTAAAATCCTATTTTCTGTTAGGCCTGTGTCAAACTACATTTACAATAATTTATTTTTTATATTTTACTTCATTATTTGAAAAGAAATAGACATGACTAACAGACATGTTGTAGAGGAAGAGGTGAATTCAATTACGTGGGGCTATAGATACAGATATATCTTTCTGCCAAACAGGTTGCTCCGAAGAACTTGGAAAACATGTAAGACATTTGAGTTCAGGAGAAAAGGATGATATTTTGACATTTATGAAAGTTTGAGAGGAGAAAGTGTAAGCCTTTCCACAGAAACTTATCAACATGGATTGTGAGAAACTGCTGGTGTTGTCAAGAAAAACTTAACCTTTCAGACGTGGTGCCAGGCAAAGCTGTTCTGCCTCTTGAGTGGGGATGAGACAGATGGTAACTCACGGAGAGAAAGCAGCTCTGTCTGAAAGCAGTGAAAATAAATATATCAATTTGGTTGTGTCAGCCTCAGAGAAAGAAGGACATCAGGAAGGGAGAGAATGCCGCCAGACGGGGTGAGGAGCCCAGCCAGCAGGGAGAGGGTTAACTGGTGCCCCTAAGTGATTGAAGACAGATGAATGAAGGGCTACCTTGCATCGCAAATAGCCATTTCAGCTAGCAAAACCTCAAGTTATGGGGCAAGATCAGCTTCTGAGTATGGATATGAGCAATATTGAGGCAATTCCTATTGCTTTTCCCTCACATGAGATGTAACCAAAGTGACTGCACGCGCCAAGCAACCCTCAGCATCAAGGCTGGGCTGCCTCCAGGTGAGCTGCTCAAACCACTGTAACTGCTGCTGCATTGCAAACATGGCATTGAATTATGCAAAAGATGAAGACTGGTGTTACATTAAGCGTAATGTTACTATCCAAAAGAAGCAGGGTGATCGTAAAACCCCTGATGACAACGCCTGGTGCAGGTCGCAGTTAGGTCAGTTCTCTGGGCCAAAGGAGCTCTCCTTTGCAGAAACGTGAATAATTTGTTAACCATCCTACCTTCTCCTACAAATTCCTGTTGAGATTTTTCATTAGATGGCACATGAATCTTGCGAGCTGTAAATTAAGCATGAGAACAGCTTGGCTGGCAATGTGCAGTGATCTTGGGACAGACAGGGCCAGGGCTGTGCCCTCAAATAAAACCAGATATAATTTCTTTGCTGTCACGACACTTCTGCCTTTGTTTTCCTCCAGTGTAAATCGCACCTGTCTGCTTGCTCATCCTTTTAGAACCCTCAGCCACTGCCAGATTTGCATTTTTAGCTTTCCTTCAACAGAAGAGGCAAATAGAGCTGCTGATTTAAGTTTTGATAGCTCCCTTCCCTTTAATGTTTCCACAAGAATTTCCTAATTCCACTAGGCAAAAACATTCCCCAAAGAAAAAACGCATAGAAATGTGTTGCTGGACCAGAATGTCACAACTGGATGTGGCTCTTTATCTGAAAGCAGATAACATTTGTGGGTGTAACCATAAGGCTGGAGGTGCTACAGGCATCTTAGTGGCTCTTACGTGAGCCTATTGACACCAAGGAGGTCTACCAGCCAACACCATCTCAGGAAGAAGGCTGGACTTAATTCATGGTCCCTTACCCCAGCTTCTCCCCAGTCTGACCGCACCCATGCAAGTGCACCCGTGCCAGGGAACCAGGCAGCCTGCAAGATGAGCAAATCAAGCCTTCTGCGCGAGGCGGGCTTTTGCTGCCAAGTGCTGTGCCATGATATGCAATTCCATCTTGCTGTATCCTTAACCTAACATTTGTGCTTATAGCTGTTTAGGCTAAATTTTGAAATTTGGAACTATTGCTGGGCATGAGCCAGGCTGAATTCTTTAAAGGGAAATCATGATAAACTGGTTTTCTTAGAAGTGGCCAAGCATACAATGTTTTTTCCAGCTGTAATTTGGATACAGCTGCTGTACTGGATTCATAGAATCATAGAATGATTCATAGAATCATAGAATGATGCCTGCTGCATCTCATGTTATGAGATAATGGAAAGAAAACTTAAATCTATTTCACTAAAAACTTAAACTCCTTTAGTGAAGCCTTTAAAAATACCTTATATTAATTTAAACAGCTATGAAGATGGTAAAAAAATCTGACCCCGATATCAGAAGAAATAGGAGTCCAATGGAAATCTGTTTTCATTAAGCCTCGTATAAATTTAGTGAATATTGAAAACATTGGAAATCCAGCTGCACGATCACCTTGGTGATAGGGTTCCTCTCACAACAATTCAGATCTCAATTTGAAAACACAAAATCAAATAAAAACACAACATAAAATCTTGAAATTGATTCAAGGAATCACAGCTACAATGTCTGATCCCAGATTTTAAAATGCAAGTATAGATGTAAGCCACCTAGAAATGGCACTGAGCTATTGCTAACACGCAAGAACAATACATTTTAAGTCAGGCTTAAAATAGTCTCATTTTAACAGTATTCTTATTCTAATATCAGGTTTCACAATGAATTATTTTGATGTGTCATTTTTCTCTACTCCACAGAAATGTTCTGTTCCTTGAAGAGGAAACAAAGGCCTTTGCTTTTCCAAGTTATACATGTCAAAAATATCGAAACTTCATAAACCATCCGATGCTTTCTGTTTTGCAGAATTCTTATTTGGTCACTGACTGAACTCTTATGGTCCAATTAATTAAATTAATGGCTATCTCATAAATTTAAAAAATATATATCCCATGTCCTTAAATCTCTGAATCCCAGCTGGGAACCTGAAAGGCGTGAAATACACAGTAATCATCTCACATCAACAGAAACTGATCTTAAAGCTGTAATTACATGATAAATGTCTTTATGACACATGCCCACTATTTGGTCATGCCCTAGAGACAAATGCTAAGAGCCAAGAGAATGGGGAGGGGGGAGGAAAGGTAGCTGATATCCAATCCCTTCAGCGTGTTTGCAATTTCATTGGCTTTCTTTCAATGACCTGAGACTTCCAAGAGCATGATAGATATTTCCTAAATATTTTACATTCAGGTAATTACAGTAGTATATGGATTTGCTAGTCAGCTTAGAGGAGACCAATTAATTGCTGCAAATCATGGTATAAGGGATGAGCTTGCAGCAGGAGAAGGGTCACATCTTAATAAAATAGGCAGAGCTGGATGCGTCAGTCTCCTGCAAGTTGACTGCAGACTGGTAAAGTCCACTACCTTTGCTTAAGCAAAACCTTCATATATTTTAGGTTCTACCTGAATCAGGACCATAGACTTAGGCCTTAAATTTCTGCAGCTTGCTGCTAGCCAAGCACCAGAGTAGAATACCTCTGCATCAGCTTTTATTTCAGAACAACATCTTTTATTTCACTTTTCTTTTGCACAGGATTTCACTGGCATACAACCCACTTTTGATTTTTTTTTTTATTTTTTTTTACTGATCTGCTGTGGGCTTTTTCTCTCCCAAGACCCTAAGTTGACACATCCCTTTAAAAACACCAACCAAGGCAGATTTGGGCCATATTCTCAATATCTCTCCAGTCCCTTAATGCATACAGTGTGCAAAAAGAGCACCAGCGAAGCCTCTGTGGTAATCTGAAATGCACTTGGCTTACAAAGAAAATTGCCGGTCCCTAATATTTGAGACTATTGAAACTCACCAGGACAGACCGTGCCCTGCAAAACGTTATTATCCGCTTGGGAAACAGATGGACAAGGTGTCCAGAGAGGTTTCTTTTATCTCTAATTTCTTTGTTTCTGATGTCCCTGATGATAGTAATGTAAAGTAGGCCAGATACTTATTTAATCTTGGACAACCTTGAATTGAATGACGCCACAGTTACCTTTGTTAAAAATGCATTACTGTGTGTAATATATATTGAGAAAATTGAAGGAAAGGCAGTTCCTCTGGCTAAGGTTTAAACATGCAAGTCCTTATGGTGCAGAGGTTCTGAATGCAGAATCCTCCACAGAGGCCAGTTTTGTACTTTCCAAACACTCATTCAAAAAGACTCGAATCACTGGCGTTTTATCTACTGGAGAAGTAACACCAAAAATTGTAAGAACTGCTGTTGATATAGGCAGCTAAAGTTATCAAGGTTTGCAAAGCCCTTTCAAACCAAAAAGTGGGATGGAAATCTCTTTGGAAGTACATTTTGATCTATCCCAAGTCCACAGAAAACACATGCATATATAATTTTCCCTGTCAGGTTAAAAGGATATGGTCACATTTTCAAATACACCTGGGTTACAAAAGGAGCTTAAGTGAATAGTGCAGCATGGTAGTGATCACTTTGTTGATTAAAATGATCTTGTTAGAGCATCGGCATTGTACTCTCATGGGTCTCTACTTCTATTAATTTCTGCATCATAGGTAGATGCTAATTTTGACTGGAAAACAAAGCAACATGGTGATTTTTTCCTTCTTTAGCATACAAGTAAAGCTGGTTGAACTGCATTACAAAGCTATTCTGAGCTAGCTGTACCAAATCATAGCAATGCCCTATTTTTGTAGCTCCATCTAACTCATTGTCAAATATGCCTTGCAAATTGTTTTTGAAGCAGTTGTTTCTCTAAAACCATTAGATCTTACTTACTGCCAGTAATCGATGATGCTTCTCAAGGTTAATGACAAAAATAACTTCCGTATTTTGACATACACATGACTTCTCCTATTGACTTCAAAGGTAATCTATCTGAAGACTGAACGTGGCATTCAGAAAGGAATACTAAAGAGTCACGTTAATCATTAATCAGCATAGAGATGTAATTATTTTTATGTGAAATGCTATTCCATATAAAACTCCATTAAGATCTCCCACCTACTACGTAACTTGAATCCTAGTTCCTTTTTAACTTGGCTCGCTTAAAAATAAACCAGCTACTTATTTAAAAGAAACATATGTTTGCAGAGATTTTTAGATTAAGGCTTTAAAAACAATTGGGTTATGCACCATGCTTGTTCACACCAAGCAGACAATAAAAAATGAGAGAACCTCAGTGTGCTGATCACTTTCTGTAGTTTTATTGTGTCAAATGCAGCAATGATAGAAATAAAACAGCATGCAAAAGATCCTGGAATAATCATCCTGTTTTTCAAAAACCCCTTGGGTATTTATTTGCATCCTACCACATAAGGAAAGCACGGACGCAACAATCGTAACGGGCGCTGCCCTTGCTGTGCAGCTGGGAGCCCATCTTGTCTCTGCTGGGAGCAGCCCTGGTGCAAAATGTGCTCGGGGGATTTATTGCCCACCCTGCCCTTGCCAAAAGTCAAAGCATGACTGCAAGATTCCCAGACTTGAGCAAACAATAATTTATTCAGTAAAATTTATGCACCCCCAACTTTTTCCTTTCTAAAAGGAATCTCATGACATTAGGAATGACAACAAAGGTTTTGCCAGAGCCAAAGAGCAGGGAGGGTACCGGAGATTACGCAAAAGAGCTTCAGGTAGTCGAGCAAGATTGACTGAATGCCTGAAATGGCACTTCACGTAAGCTCTCAATTTTAAACCTGTGAGGAGTTTTGCATGTTCAAGGTTAAAATAAGTGACAAATAGCTTTGTAGAATAGGAGCTGGAATTCAGGAAAGAAACCGAGTGTGACAATGGGATCTATAATACAGTTATAAAAATACATAGGTGCAATAAAATGCAAATTTGAGGTATACAACAAACCGAGTATCCGTACCATTCGTCTCAGCTTGGTATTCTTTGTGGAAATACAAGTAAGGAGAGTGGAATCGGTTTTTATACAACCTTAATCTCAAAGAGCTTTCCTAATATTAAATGCATAAATGAGGGGTTTTTTTCACTAACGGTCTCTGGAAATGCTGCAGTTTTAATGCAAATGAGTCCCAAAGAGACAAAGAGAAAATAAATATTTGTTTTTCATTCAATGATCCTGTTAGGTTTTATCTACTGTGACCCTCCCCTAGCCTTACCATCAGATATCCATGCAAACAGGGTCATTAGAAACGAGCAGCTTGCTTTGAAATTAAATATAGATTTGCCTGAAAATTTCCTTATCTCTTTACATTTACATTTCTAACAATACCCGTGTATTATTGCTAGGCTGACTAGTAAAATTCAGAAAGGTCATTAATAAAAGCTTGTTCACATATGAAGGATTTTAGTGACTTGTTTTGCAAAGAAGAGTCTGCTTGTTTAGTACACAGTATAATTGCTTCCTTTGGCCATCTGCTAAGCAGAGAAAAACCTTGAGTTCACGAAGGTATTTTTTCATTTACAAACTACTGCAAACACGAAAAGGGAGTATCTTGTACATATTATCTGTGCCATCCTCAGAGTTGAATATGTAATATGTGCTTATCTGCATTTTACTGGCATTACCCTAAGTAATGAAGCATACAAGTCTACTTGTCTGGGCCTGTCCCTGCAGATGTTTGTGCGTGACCATAGATCTCTATACCTTCCTCAGACCTGCTTTGCTGTACATCCTCTTTGCCCTGCCCCTGTTGAACAACAGGGACACAAATACTCCATCTGACTTCCTACTAGTCCTTTCAGGTGGTGCAATATTTGGGGGGTATCAAGAATGGGGAGCAAGAAAAGAGGAAATTGGATGTCACCTTCAAGTAATGGCAGTCCTGCAAACATTTATATATTTTGACCATTTATTTATGTTTAAATACAAATATGTTCAACATCAGATGTGAAGTCCCATTAATACAGCTTTTGCCTGGGAGTGTATGCGTGAATGTGAGTTAAAAGTGTACTTGTGACTGCGAATACTAATGAGCCATAAGTAAGTAGTGAAAATCTTTCCAGGGATGTTGCAGTGAGTCAAGCAGTACAAACACCTGAAATCCAGAACTAGGGTTAAAAGCGAAAGAAATAAATATTTTTTAAAATTTGGAAATAGTCTAATAAAGACAACAGTGTAGTTGAGTAACAGCTAATTTTTTCTGTAGGGCATTTTAATAGTCCATAGGGCATTCTTTAATCATTTGTGCACAACATCCCAGTGAGTTTTAGCCATCTGGAAAGTTAGAAAAATTACAATGGTTACAAGAATGAGCTAATAGAATGACTAAACAGATCTGACAACATGTATTGAAATTATTTAAGATCCAATTCTATAATAAACTAGATCATAAACTAATTAACTGACATCCTTTAAAGTTTCCACATATTCATTTTAGGCTCAAGGAGAATATAGTTTCAACCATGACCCACTGTACCTTTTCACACATGAAGTGGCTGAATCACGGCACTCTCACATGAAGTGAGAAAGCACTAGAGCTTTTCACTGCGCTTATGTGCCATGCTCATACGTGGCGTACAGCTTTGTGCCACTGGAGACGCAGCAAAAGAAGCATCTGCCAAAGACTCTTCTGCTTTGAAGGGCTCTGCCATCTTTAGAGCAATTTTCCATTGGGAGCCTGATAGCATTAAATGAAAGATTGCCATTTCTTTTAGTGGGTTTTGGATGGCCCACAGAAGCGACAAAACGTTTTCAAATCTCTGCCAACTTTTAAGAGTATCCTTTCTGAGCACAAGGCAAGCGCTTACGAAAGGGCTGCAGACTATTCTAGGACTTGACCTTTCATTGCGAGGAGAAATTTGGCTTGCTGCAGCAAAGCCCAGAAGCATCTTTTTTGTTGAGCACTAGAGAGACTGCCTGTGTGCTAGTCACCTTGCAGGCTCAAGCCTTTCACAAGTAAAGCATCCGTCAGGTTTTGCATCTAACTCCTGAAATTATAAGGAAGTAGAGCCTGCTCCTGCCCTTATTGAAGCCAACGAGAGAAAACTCCTTGACTTGATTGGGAACACGTTCAAGTAATGAATCAGGTGGTTTTGGTGGAAATTTGCAATTCAAAAGCTGCCATTAGAAAAGTAGCATTTGAAACTGTGTTGCTGTGTTATGCCTCATGTAGATCAGTATCAAATTAAATTTCCCTATTGTACCTCTTATGTTGTTAACACAATGCAGGGAGTGTTGTTTGCCTCATCTCCATCCTTCTAACTGCAACATCCTTTTCAGTTTAAACTATACAGAAGTGAATAATTATTGAGGCCTTCTGTTTACCATCTTTAGAAGATTTAATTTATCCCAATAAACATTGTGAAGCAGACCTTTTGCATTTGCAATGACATATAATTTACTTGGAACAAATGCTTTGGGTTCAGCATAAAGACCATTCATCAGGCAAATCTGAATCAGAGGCAGCTTAGAAAAAGAATCCTTTGTCTAATTGTTTTCCATCACAAACAACATGTGGGAAAGAGATTTAGGCAATATTTTCAAACATTATAAGCTACATAATTATTGTCCTCTGCAAACCTGGTGATGGTTTTTGCAATCACAATTGCACTTTATCTGTCTAATCACCTATTCACTGTGACCAATTACAGACTTGGCATTGATGAGGAGGCATTTAATAATATTAAATACAAAACCCTAGATTTGGATAATATTGAGTTTATGACACAAACTAACAAAAGCCAGGAAATTCAAAGGCGAGGTTTATGCTCCATCCTTAATTCATGGCATTCTGCCTCGGCATAAGAGCACATATGAGCACTGCAGAGATCTCCCCTACACAAAGATCATCGCAGCGCTGAGTTATAAAGGAATAATAAAGTCTTAAGATTAATTTTTAATGATTAGGTCTTTTGCAGATTTACCATGTAACTGCAACAATATTCTTGTTACATGTTATGTTTGCAGTGTTTTTTTACTGTACAAACCTTTGGGGAAAAGGAATTAGAGCCTGGTATTTTCTACATCCATTTAATCCCACTGTCCTGGCATGAAAAAAAGGTCAATAAAAACTGGGAGTTCCCCCTCATTTTGTCCCTGGTTGCTTCTATTGATGCAGGCTTCTCTCTGCAGAAGTGTAGTGAGCATTGCTGTCAAAGAAAAGAATGAAACTGATACACAAAAAGTCCTGCTCACTGGCATAAATTAGAGGAATTTTGAGGCTGCTTTAAGTTTAACCAAGCTGAAGTTAATTTCTGGGTACCCTGAGCAAAGAGTGGTGGAAGGAGAGGGTAGAGCAGCATCTCCTCTCCTTCCTCCTGTTACAGATTCAATCTAGTTTGGCTACACCTGAAAATAGGTCACGATCTTACTCTAAGTTTTCTTAGATCACTATTGAATACAATATGCCAAAGTAATGTAGAAAATATATTTCTGCCTTTTCGTTCTCAATAAAGGTGCATCTTATTCATAGCTACATAATGTGCACAGACTGCTTTTTTCTAAGTTTTCAGTTTAATTCAAAGAAATACAGTGGCTCTTAGAGAGATACTTTGAGGAATCAACTAAATTACCTATTATGATCCTGTTACTAATTTTGATGCCATATATTCGTTATGCTGTAACCTAGCATGGCAGCCTCACAGGCACCAAGACCTCTCACACAAATATGTACAGTACTGTAATTTTAAAACTAGATTTTGCCTTGATAAAATGTAATGGTTCCAAAACAGCTGTTATGGTCTATCATGTAAATCCTTCTTAGTTTGTGGATTATTGACCCTATGGACTCTAATAGGAGTTCTTTGGAGATGTTCAATCTATTGTATCCGTCCAGCTGCATCTGATGTGCTTATTTGCCCTTTGCAGCTTTAGGGCTATTATGTGAGTCCAGCTGCTGACAATACATACAAAAAATTCTTATAAACTATAGGAAAGTTAACCCCTCATTTGCTTTTAAACATGCATTTTTGCGCCTTTTTTTCTCTAGCCACAATCGTTATTGTTTTGACAGACACTTTGGCAGAAAAGAGAGGAAAAAAGGCCAGAATGTTTATTGATTTTTCTTAGCCTTCAGCTTGGGAAGCATGAAATAGGAGGAGCCTCCTATAGAGAGGGAGGTGATGAAGCCACAGAGAAGGCTGTCCTTGTCTGTCTCTTGCAGCTCTTCTGGGAACGGCAGCAAAAAGGAATCGTGGCGCTACAGAAGTGGATCGGTTATTTCAGAAACAGAGGTGGATGGGTCAGCAGAGAAGTGTTTAGAAGTAACTGAAGATGCTGAAGGGCCGAAGATAAAGTTGCTGGCCACACCAAAGGAGCTGGGGGCTACCGAGCCCCCAGAGAACCAGCTGGCCATCCTTTCACTGCCCCCGCCCCACGGTGTCCCCCAGCATTGCCGACCCCCAGGTGTCCCTAGCCCCACCACTCGCAGGAGTTATGAGCCACCTACTCCTGTCTCAGTCCTAAAGTACAGGAAAAAGGGGTGAGTCACTGCCCTACAAAAACGTGACTAACATGCTCAGGTCTTGTGGAAGGAAAAAAATAGCTGAAAGGTGCATAAAGCAAGAGACTTCACTAGCAACATTTCAGTGAGCAAGGGGAGAGAGGCAGGAGGCCTCTCTGGGTTCATGGCGGGAAGTAATCATCATTCTTATACCAGAAAATAAATTTAAATACTTTTTTAAAAATAATTACTGGGAGTCTCTCTGACTAACATTATTTTTTCTTGAGGTTATTTATAGAGGTTCCTCTCTGTTTGATATAGCCTAAATTCTAGGTGCCAATAGAGCTTTAATGCCATAAATATGCATATATTGGCATGGTTCATATTTATGCCAAAATATGTTAAAGCAGCCTTTATTTTCTTCTGAATATTATGCTCATTTTAAAGACAGACCAAAAAAACCCTAGAGAAATCACAGATGACTTCTCATTCATGAGGCATGATTTACCATGGCTGTAATTCTTGACCTACAATTTCTGCAGACATTTTAGAGCTATCAAACAACAGAAAACGCAGTCCTGCACTTCTGGTGAATCAGTAGCAAAAGGGGAGAATTTTGCTTCCTCAGGAAAGAAGGATCAAAACACAAATCATCCCATTGCATGAGAAATACAATTAAATTAACAAACATAATCTATCTTAAAAAAATACATTCAAACATTTAATTTGCATAGAAACAGGCAGTGCTATTCATTTTGAGACAAGAAAATCAAAAGTCATAGCTAGCAGCCACTCTTCTAAACCAGATTTTGAGCACAACCCCCCCAGGGCTGTTTCTACCAATTTTCCAATAAATCATGTAATGACTTTTAGAAAAGACAGATATTTAATTCTTGAATTAGAACTATAGGACCATAACCAAAGACTGACAGCCCTCTTATTCTGCCATACTCCCATACAAACCCTCTCAGCTGATTGGCTGTGAAATGATGCAATAATTAGGCAATTAGATATTTGGGAGATTGTAGAATGAAGCGCTGAGCACTGACCTTTATTACATAGATCAGAGTACACTGAAAGAATGGCCAAATATATCTTGTTTACAAGCCCTTATCAATTTTTTTCAACATTTCAAAATTAAGAATGAGGGGGCCATACCTCCACAGCTACACATACATTTGCAGTTGATTTTAGATGCAAAGGAGAAAGTCACATTCTTTGTGCAGAGAAAGCACCAGTTCTTTTAATTACTAGTTCTTTAGTTAGATATATTGGTTTAAACCTATAACATATATTGAGCAGCAGTAAGATAAACATTATAAGGTAAATGTTTCCAAATAACTTCTTCATTACCTTTAATGGTGTTACTTGGAAGAGTGACAGGACAAAAAAAAAATTAATTACAAATAAAATTAGTCTGTTCTGGAGATCCTCTCTTCTCTGAGTCCTTGGTCATCAGTAGAGGGAAATATCTCTGGAGATCCAAATTTACAAAGGAGCTTTAATTTCTTTTTCTCTTAATGGTGCAATATATAAGCTGCTACGGTGGGCTTGGGCCTAACGAGGCCCACTCAGAAATGTGAATAAACCCTTTGAAATAAGACAGTAGGAACAAGCCAGCATTCAGGAAGAAGGAAGTGCTGCTTAACAGGTAAATTATCTGAAATTAAAGTATTTCAGCTGTGGGGGGAGCCAAGGATTAGGTCTCTTGACTAAAACCTCAACCCTACCCCTAGGGATTTTTAGAGGAATTCAGATAGATAGGTGTTTGAGTGCAGAGTGTTGTTTCTGGAGCATTTTCTGATGTACATGGACCATACAATGGATGGCCCATGTATGCATGGGCATACCTGTGTGCTGGAGGACGTGGATTTGTAAAATGATTTTGGGCATAATGTTTCTATGGTGCCTATATTGGCATCAAACCAGGGGGGCAGTTATTTGTGGTAAACCATAGGCACCAGGTGTAAGCAAGATAGGGAAAACTTCAAATGGTGGAGATGTGAGCTGTCAAAGGAGAAAAGAAAAGCACATCACTGCAAAACTCCTGTTTTCTTCACTTCTATGGCTGTTGGGATTTATGTATTTGACTTTTATCCTGACTAGAACAAGAAGAATTCTTAAATTTTTCAGGTAGTTGGTCAGAAGTTTCAGATTTCCCCCCTCAGTGGCACTATGGTTGTTATCAGGGACAATGAGCTAATTAGAAGGTGCTAGAGCTTGCCCTCTCATGGCAGCTCCTTTGAACCAGTCTAACTGTGGAGAAACTCCTTCTCAGTCTGTAAAAGTTATGGCATAAAATTTTTATAGCTTGCACAGCTGGAATCTACGAATGTGGAAGTTCCCTCTGAGCAAGACGTACAGTGAGATACAAAGTCTCTTTAATGCATAATTTGTGAGTGAAGCTAATTTTCTAATTTAAGTTGCATATTGCCTCTTTGGGGTTTTAAAAAATATTCTGGCTCTAAAAGCAAGAAATGTGATTATCTGTGTGTACGCCTGTGGAAGCCAAGGAGAAAGACTGGAAGTAGCAGATGCACTTAAAATATAACTATTTAAAATAAAAACCTGGTGTCAGAAATTACTCACAGCCCATTACATCTCCCTCCCCCGCCCCCAAATAAAAATACAGTTACATATGTAATTAGAGAACATCCTCTTACTTGTAGCTGGTGTTACAGGAGCCTTCACAGTGCTACTACAGACCTTGGAAAATTAAACCACTTTTGCGGACCTGAATTTTTATAGGCTTACATTAGTTAGAGATGTAAATAAAAATATTCAGCCATAATTTGTTTGAATTTGTATTGTATACTGCTTTTTTTCTAATATTCAATGAGTAGCTAAAGCCAGCCAGTGGCAGTCATGTGGCCAATTACAATTTAAGAATTTTGTTTAGAAATGTCACATTCTACAGCTTGTCCAACAAGACTTTTAAAATGAAAACACTCTAATATTTAAACACCTAAGAATATACGTATACATGTATCTACATGTATGTAGGGATTAGTACTTGGATGAATATATTATACACATATTTTATATATTACATAAATCTCAACTCAAAGTAGACCTCCTCCACCCTAATCCCAAGATACTAATGCCAAGAGGAACTTCCAAATGAACTTTGCTGGGATTTGAGTTAGGTTTTATAATATTCTTAAGAGGAGGAAAAAATTGAGGTATGAACAGCTTTATATGACTATTAAAACGTTTACAAATGAAACTTTGCTTCTTTCATGCACACATGAGCTGCACCCCTCGCCCCTGTGCATGTAGCTCAGGTAGATGTCAAAGGACTTTTTTGAGTCTCCATTGTTTTCATATCACAAATGTGGCTTTTAAAAAGTATACACCTCCAGATAACTCATTTGAAAATAACACAGTGATCAGATTGGACTGTTTTGTTCACTTAGATTCACATTAGAGGACAAAATTAGTCAAAACTACAGATGCCAAAAATACTCACTTACAAAAGATTGCTAATACGCCTGGGGATTCTTCTTTCTAGAGATCTGGGGTACCACATTAGGATATCTATAGTTATCAGTCCATCAACATTTTTCACTGGATGACACCAAGTTATCTATCCCATGGTTCTAGACCTGATGTGGTGGAAGTGACTGAGGACTGGGAGAGAACAGGACTGTCCCTTTGGGATAGCATGAAGTCACATTGACCTAAGGTAAAATTTCACATTGTCCTTGATGATTCAGAGTTTAGCGTTAAATCCAGGGCTTCATAATTTGCACCTGGATTTGCAGAGGGACAGCTCTGAAAGATGAGTAGTGTCCGCAGGGGAAAATGTACCGTCACCTTCAGTTGCACCCTCCCTTGCACGAGAGGGCCTGTGCATGCAAGGGGGTCGGTAAGTCAACGTGCATTTATTTATCCCTTGCTGCTCAGTAGACCTTCTAATAGTAAAGGCCAGGGCTGTACGGCAAGGTTTTCTCATCAGATGTGTTGGTTAAGTGTAAACTCCAATTGTAGATTAAATGTGTACAGAGTCTTCTTGTTTTGATCTCTGGTCAAGAAACCTTTTAAAATCTAAACTAAATAAAAGAAGAATAGTCATTATCTCTTTTTTGGGGGGTGTAGACAGAATGGAAATCTCCAGGTGTTCTCTAAGGGGAGAAGTTTGACTTATAGAGTGACGATTTTGATTTTATGCCCAAATGTGTATATAGTACAAACTTAAGAAGGTGTATTAAAAAGTTAAAGCAATGTATCTCTGTACCAGGTGTAGGCAGAGGCTGTGTTACCAAAATACCCTTCACTGTCATTTTTAATTAGTATCAGGAACACAATAAAATCAAATAAATCAAGTGAACAAGTCAGAAGAACGTATGCCCAGTTTAAGCTAAACCTGCCATAAAAGCCCTTTGCCAGTATAGTACAAACAGCAAAATTATTGATTAACTTGTATTACTCCACAAGAAGAACAAATTATTGCTGATTAAAGCCATGCAGGTGATAAAGGAACTTAACCAACAAAAGCTGCCAGCTTTAGGTTAGGAAACAGCTGTGTCCCTAATTATGCAGTCTGATTTATACTCTATTAAATCAGTATATAAGTAACCCATTTCTCTGAAAGCATTTAAACCTCTTATATTCCACCAAACACAGCAATTTTATTTGAAATAAATGTATCCAGCTCTTTTGGGAACATATGGTATATTTCTCTCTTATTAATAATTCAGTTCAAATGAGCAAAAATTAGTTGGTGCAGTTACAGCTGATTTTGTCCTGAAAAGATCTGCATTAATTTTAGACGTTTTGTAAATTGGGCTATTAAATAAAAGCATTATATGTGAATTACCCTTTAAATTTTAAGCAAGTTGGTAGTTTAATGGTATTTTCTAGTCAGATTCATTTTCGATCTCTAAAAAATTATAGTCATTACACTAAGACAAATTTTTGAAACCTGCTACTTCCATCCAATTACATATTGTACTAATAAGTAAACTAGAAAACTTTTATGCTTCATTTTCTCTATTTTGCCTTTTCCATCCGGTCACAATTTCTCTTCTCGTTATCTCTTATGTAAATAAGAAGCTGACCTCAAGCCTCCTCGCTGGTTGAGGTCCACCTCAAAATGTCTCTGAGGCTTCTGCTTCTCATCAGTATAACTTCTGCCAGTTGCTGTTTCCAGACATCATTTCTGGTATGTGTGCGAGTGTTTCTGGGCTGGCAGTGATATGCATCAGGGAACTGAGAGGAAAGCGAGTACATATTTTGTATGAGAGAAATTTCAGTGTGCTACTGTGTTAGTCTAAGATGATCATCAGCTCTTTGTGATATATTCTCCTCTCAATGCAAGTGTATAACTTCTATTAGCGTTAATGGGAGTTATGTTCATGAATCAAGAGGATATGCCCCCGTAAGTTTAAGTTCTGCTTCTATTGCAATGACCAAATTGGTTTAAAAATATGTGGCTAAAGTGAAATGTGATGTGATGTAATGAAGTTCCCAGTTAACCACTTACTAAGCAGCAAGGGTTCCACTTTTCAAAGGGCATAGAGAAGCATAAACACATGTATAGGGTACAATTAATTCAGAGGTGTGAAACCTAATCAGATTTCTCCACAGCTATTTTTAGTGTAGTTTTTTGACCCCTTCAGAAGGTTCGTGGTCTCTGACATGCTGCCACAAATAAGTTTGTTGCTAAACATTTTTATATTCATGTTTTGCATGTGAACATAGCACAAAAAAGCTTAACTCTTTGTTTTTATTAACAAATTTGGACCTTGGAGCCAATGGCATTTTCCAATATGTTGTAGCATATCAAAGAAGCTGTCTTTTCTTTCCTGTTGCCCTGGGTTTATTTTTGTAGCTTGGGTTAGTTTACCTACTGAATGCCCCGCAATTAGCAGTTACATGTGCAAATTAAAGAGAACAGCCACTTAGATTTCCACATGTAGGATATCTCAGAATATTATAGCATAAATCATTCTAATTTTAATAACTGCTTTGCTCACGTATCTTCATTCATGTCTGTACCTTTTTTGTTATATTATCTACCATTTTAGAAAGCTATCTAGCTTACTTACAGAGTTAAATTCAAATAGTCTAAAGGTTAATGTGAAACACTGGTAAGACCTTATGAGCACTGCAGTATATTTTAAAGGCACTCAGCTGTTGGAATTACTGATAGCGAATGCTCAGTGTAATTCCCCACTTTTGCACCCACAAGGCTTACCAAAAAAATCCCCTCTCCTGCATGCCAGTGAGGTTCTCATGGTGCTATGGCTGTGAGACACAATGCTGATAGGTCTCAGACAGAAATTTCTTGGCTTCTTTGTTTCATATGACCCCAATTTAAATCCGATTCACATCTCGTTTGATCCAAAAGAGTATGCTGGTGGGGATATCCCATAGCTTTCATTTATGTCCAGATCCTAGAGTTACGAGTTCAGGGACTCACAGGTAGCTCTGACTTGGCACCACTGGCTCCTGTATCCCTCTGACACCCCAGTCTAGGTGTCCTTGCAGCAGCAGAGGACAGTCTCAGAAGGGGCTACTCAGGAGCAACTGTCACTTTCAGAGGGTGAAGTGGCAAGGAAGGAGGTAGAGAAGGAAAAGTTAGCCAATCTGTAACAGATACATCCATGCCCTGGTGGTCTCCTGTCACAGGGCATGGCTTCTTCTAGATCCCGTCCAGTGGGTCCTCCCCATAAAAGTCTACATGATCACACCATGGTGTGGGAGAGGGCATCACAGCCAGCCTTGGCAGGAGTGGCCACGTGCTTCTGGCGTTTCAAAGATGATCCCTTCTCCATCCCCTGAGTTCTTAGGGATGGTATTGTCTGTTGAGCTGCTTGGAGGCCACCACAGTCCTGGATCTTATCTACTCTGGTGAAAGGCCATGAGGCAATCCTGGCAGGAGCCGAGGAGAAAATATTCCAGGCACCAGATACTAATGAAAATGTCCCTAACGCTAAATTATGTAAAGAGGTAGCCACACAGCATCAATAGCCAGCTAAGAGACTGAGTCTGACCTCCTGTGTGGTTTGTGCTGTTTTATCTACACTTGATCCCATTGAACAAGTCCCAGTTTTACAGCACTCTGAATACAACAAATTCTAAATCCAAGAATCAAAATTATTTTAGCTGGATGTTTACATTCATTAAGCAAACAATTTTTTTTTAAAGTTTCAGCATTTTTTTGAGAGTACGATGAAGAAAATCCTTATATTGCACAAGAACAACAGTTTTACCTGTACTTCCAAGTTCATAGGTCAAGGGGAATAATTCCAGCTGCCACCTAAGGAGTTATGTTTTTCTCTGGGGAAAAAAAACCCCAGAAATATTTCCATAAAATGCAGAGAGAACACGCATAGTTATCTTATTCCAGAAAACTTACAACTATTGATGAAAAAAGGACATCTGGCATACAATTATACCCAAACCAGCTGCACTGGGTGTTTAAATCCACTGACGGGTACTTCTTTTTTTTTTTTCCTTAAACTGAAGAGGCAATATTTTCCCATTACACATTAAAAGCCCTTTGTAGTGATCCAGACCTGTTTTCCACTGCATAGTCCCTCCTCATAGTGCAAGGCAAGGACAAGTGGACAGATAACATCAGGCTATGCTGTTCCTTTTATAGGCTCCCAGGTCGCAGTCAGTGCCATTGGTTGAGCAGATCCCTGGCTCAGCACCACTTGCTGTTTTTCTTGAACGGACATGAAGAGGACTTTCTGGTGACTGTTATCAGGAGATATATATATATGAGCACCTGTAATGTGTATGTGCAAAAGGGAAGAGTGCATCATCTTATCTCTTCCACACCTTACCAGTTCTTCTACTGCCACTGCTTCCCTCTGATATCTCCTGCCTCTACAGCCCACTCAGACAGACATCCTCAGGTTAATAATGGTAAGTACTGATAAGATGAAAAAGGCAATAAAGTGTGTTCAAAGGGGCACTCTGATCTTTCAGCAATATTCTACTTCCACTGATCTTGAACACTGTCAATACTTTAATGACACAAACAACCTCGCCCAGAGCGGGCAACGCTGGTAGACTTCCATCACTTTACAGTAGCTCTGAGCCTGACCATTGCAAACAAAACCCAAAGGAATGTGGCAGTTTTCCTTCTATCAAGTTTCATGAGCAATAGATCAAGAGTCACGGTCCTTTTCAGTGAAATGAATTATTCACATATCCTCAGCCTCTTGATAGTCCTGCAGTAGAAAGTCTGCATTTAAATATTTTGGTTGGTTTTATTTTTTTAACCTTCATTTGCATGGGATAAATAAGCAACTAGGAGCAGGTCATATTGGCACGTGTAGCTTCCCTCTGTTAACCTGTTCCTCCAAGACCTTTCAAGAGCTTAGGGGTGTAGGAGTTTTTATGTCAGCAAGCAGAGCTTCATGGAAGATCTGTGTAGGACAGAATTCAAGGGAGTGGTAGTCCTGAGCAGAGCTATCACCCTTGGACCACATCCATGCTGGGATGTCTCTGATTCCATGCAAGGTGCTGTGAGGAAGAAGAAGAGCTTGCTCCTGGGCTGGTTTGGAAGCTCTCCCCAGGTCAACCAGAGGCTCAGGTGCTGCTGACAGCAGTACCTGATGGGGGGACCTCTCACCTGCACCTCCATCCTCAGCCACACATGTGCACAGTCACAGCTGGGAACTTTTCATGACTGTTTCCACTATCCCTTCCTTCACTTTCCATATCACTACATTTCAGGATAATCTGGCTTCAAGGATGAGAGGGGGAAAGTTTGTAACAGATAAGTCTTTGAGCTTCAGACACTTTCCCAAGGAGGGATTTTCTTGTAACTGCACATTTTCCATTGTGAGAATGTGTCACGGCTGGTGAGAGTCTAATTGCCTCATTCATAATTAGACTATCTTCACCCTGTCCCTCCACCGGCTGCAGTAATGCAAACCCATGTGAAGTGGGTGAAAGAGAGAGGAGAGGAGGATTTTCCCATCTGAAGACATTTTTCTTCTGAGATAAGGAGACACAAGTACACACTTTTATAGGAGTTAGATTATTAGGATCATTAAATCATTAAGATTTTGAAATAATACATCCCCAGAAATGTTAAGATATGCACGAGAAGAAGTAACCTTCCTTCCTCATATTACTCATCATGCCCTGAAATTAGCTATATTATGCCCTTAAAAGTTACTTTTTCCATAGTCTTTCTACCATTCACTTTGCAAATCCTCAGCTTGGGGGAGCACAGTTGTTTCATCATCCCATCAGTGTAAATTCATTGTGGAAATATAAATAAATCCACAACCAGTCCCATGCTAGCCTGTCCCTGACAGAGGAAATTCCATGTTTATAACTATGGCTGCTGATCTAAGAAAGTGAAAATACGTACATCTTCATCTCAGAGTCAACACTATAATTTGGGTCAAGATTTAATGTAATTATTGAGAAAATAACAGATATATTAATATATTTTTTTAATGGGGCAACAATTAAAAAATGCCAAATATTGCTTATGGTAGCTAATTGCTGGACGTGTCCCCTATATTTTGCACCTAACAATGAACTGCCTTAAATGTAATTTAAGCTAATTAAAAATAGGAATCTCAAATACATTTTAGGAAGATTTAAATGCAAGTTAGAAAAGTATCAGTAAACAATTAAACTGCGGTTTTATGATGACACAGAATTTAGTAATGAGGCTTCATATTTGTCTCCAACATGCAATAGATTTGAAATAAACCCCATTCCATGTCAGAAAAAAGCAAAGCCTGAACTGACAGTGCAGCAGAGAATATATTTTTTCCTTTTTCTCCTTAGCTGAAGTTATTATCACAACTGCTAGAGAATTTGTGAGATTGGGAGATAAGAATCATTATGATCCATTGGGGACTCGTCAATCACAGCAAACTGCTACCAGAATCGAAATTGCATCTGCATTTGAATTAGCAACATTACTCGCCAATTTAGTTCAGAGTGAACATTTTTCCATTGAAGATGGAATTAAATTAGAAAATGAGTGAGTCTTTAATTTCCAGATTATAAATCACTGAAAATAATTCAACTCCTGTACCTTAAGGCCAATTACATTATCCTAAGCGACATTTTATCTCACAACCTTCCAAGTGATTTCATGATGGGGAACCATCACACAAATCAGTTTTGCTCTAGTAGCAAGAAATATATCTACCCACAGAGTTACACATAAAATACTAGGAACAGTTTTAATGCTGGAGCTTATTTTACATGGAATTTGATTGTCTGTTTGATAGCATATTTTCATGTATTAATGAACTGATGCATATACCAGAAATGGTCAACTTAGAGGTCCAAATCAGGTACAAAATGTAAAAAGTTAGTAATTTATTTAATTATTGCCACTACAATGTCATGAACAACAAAAAGAACATACAATGGTAGTTTGGGTGCAAATAACATAAAGATTTAGAGTCCTGGGGTCAAAAAAGCCTTTTGTTTTTCCTAAGAGCCCAAAGATATCAATACCACAAGCACTTGATGAAAATAAGAATTATTTAGTTCTGGCAAAGAATAGATTGTTCTTATAGGAGAAATAAATTATTCCTAAGTGCAAATATTTTTCTCTTTTTTTTTTCCTTGATAAGGGCAGAAGACAGGACACCAATCTGCCAATCTCACTGACCTGGTAGTACATGGTTTCTATTAAAAAGGATGCAGCATTAAATCGTAGTGCTTATGGATATAAATGGGCATATCTGCGTGCACATGTTTGCTGAACCCACACCTACTGTGAGCTCCCCCTCCTTATGTTTGCAGCTTGGCCCTGACAAATCCTGCGAATTCCTTTTCAAAATGTAAAGATCTTGGTTTCTTGTCCTTGGGACATCCAAAAACCCTCCAGATGGGGTTGTGGTATCTTTCCATTGCAGTTCTTTTGATCCTGGTCTGCCTTCCCAATGCCAGCACAACTCTAGCAGGACCCTTGTCATCACTACTTTGTCATCATTCATGAGGCCAACAGGCGTCCATGGGGTTTACCACGCAAAAGATCTCATCTTAGTGACAGAACATAGTTGCTACCGAGCTGACTAACTAGCCCACCATCAAGAACAGGCTATTTCCTTGATCATCCCCTTTTCTGCACCTGAACCAGTAGGTTTTCATCTTTTTTGACCAGTTATCATTCAAGGTTGTTTAGATCGTACAAGATTATGAATGAGCAATTGGATTTGTTTTTGAGACAGAAACCTATTGGCCAGTGATCTCTCTTCAAAGACCAGATTACTTCTGCCTACTGAACATCTTATGGTCCCAGAAAAACGTCTTGTGTACTCACATAGGTAACAGCTACTTCTTCATGTGTTGTGTGGGCCAAAGGAAAACTCAGTCATAATATTGCTCATAGAAATGTCCTCACTTTTCTCTGAAGACTGTGACAACAAGGACTTCATTTTCTCACCACTGTCCTCCTCCTTGATCTCCTGAAAGAATTCCTGTGTCTTGTCCATTACTGGATTTCATCATCAGTTTATTTCTCCATTTTCATTTGCTCTTTGTTCTGCATCTTCTCAGTGGACCGCTTCCTCTCATCCGCACTTGGTCTTTTTCATCTGCCCATGCTTTTCTGTATTCACATTTCATTTTTGTCATGATGCCAGAGAAAACCAGCTTAAATAGTAGCCAACGAACAGTCATGAATAAAACAGATTATATTCATTTTTATGTATATAATATAAAATATATTTTATATAGACGTACATTATATATATATAAAATAGCAAATTCACTTTTTGCTAATTAGCCATCTGAGTGAAATTTAGCTTATCCTCAGTGCTAATTACTAAATCTTAATTAACTTCATTCATTTCATCTAATTGTTCACTTCATTGACTTGTTGCATTTTATCTTTGTTAACCTCTGTTCCAAACAGATGAATCTATCTTTAAACATCTTATAGTATAAAATCATGATGCCTATGTCCTACCATAAAATATGTGCTGTAGTCAGCCAATACATTTTTTCTTACTGAATGCCAGCTGACCCCTCCTGACTTGTCATGTATGCCTACAATTTGTATTGTAAAATCACTATCATGCAATACAGAACTGCTGCTCTATTTTTCCTATATGTGACTTGTAGAACTCAATGTAACTTGTATTTTTGCCACATTCTGGAACAAATAGGCAATGGAGCTCACTTACTAAAATTGTATGTGTAGAGATAGGCCCCTATTTAGGACCTCTGAAATAACCTTTTAGTTAGTTAACTTGGATACTTAGCCAGCTAGACCTAGGCTGTGAAAGGTGATAAACTGATTACAGATGACAGTCTGCACTGTCTATTTGATCTAGCTTAGGTAGAGTCAGTATCAGACTTTATGATGTTAAATGGATAAATATCCTACATTTCTCATTTTTCAACTCATGTCAGCTACCGCCAGGTCACTATTGATGCCCAAAGTATTCAAACAGAACTGTTAATGAGCCCATCTGCCCACCTTCTGATACCCTGCCACCCAAGCAAGCTTTCTGTGCAATATGAAAATGTTTATCAGAGTAGGATTTACAAAAACCAACTGCAGAACAGGAAAGTATATTGACCAGTAAGTAGGACATGCAAAGGCTCATTCCTTACCCATCCTATAGATTTAAGTTCCTCTCTCTATTCAGAGTCCACATCCATGAGCCCTGTCCTGAAGTTAGGTACCTGAGCAAGCTGTTTCCCACAAGGCATGAGAGAAAAGGAATAGCTGTCAGGCATCCTCTCTGCAAGGCCCTGTTTCAGACATGTCCTCTTGCTAAAACAACTTGAACTCCTGCTCTGCTTCCAAGATGTTGGCCTCAATGACAACATTTGCAGTTGGGTCCTCCTGAATAGCTCTGTCAGTGAATAAAGAAGATCACTCTGTCATTTGGGGAGATACTGATTGGTGTCTTTGCTGCAATGAGATGGCTTTTCACATGAATTGAAGTGAATATGTCTCTATCATCACCATTAAAATCATTTGTTGTTTCCAATCTTTGCACAAAACTGCATAAAGTCATGCTCAGATCATGCCAGCAGACTCCCACATCACGTATAAATTCAGTGGGGCGGGGGGGGTGTGGGGGGGTGTGGGTGTCTTCCCCTCCCACTGAGCTTAAAGGCAACACTGGTCTTTTAGTGATGCTGGGTGTTTAGTCCTGGGCAGTTGGGTGCCTGGAGAAAGCATGAGGGTTTAGAGTGAGTAAGGGGGCCTATAGGAAAGATGGGGAAAATCTTTTTAGTAGGGCCAGCTGTGACAGGACAAGGGGTAATGGTTTTAAACTAAAACAGGGTAGGTTTAGACTAGATATAAGGAAGAAATTCTTTCCAATGAGGGTGGTGAAACACTGGAACAGGTTGCCCAGAGAGGTGGTGGAGGCCCCATCCCTGGAAGCGTTCAAGGCCAGGTTGGTTGGGGCTGTGAGCAACCTGATCTAGGTAGTGGTGTCCCTGCTGACTGCAGGGGGGTTGGACTAGATGACCTCTAGGGGTCCCTTCCAACCCAAAACATTCTATGATTCTATGATAAGTACCGAGAAACAGTTTGATGATCTATATTTCAAAGCTGGGATTGTGAAAATTTGTGGGTTTGACATTATTTCATACCTCTTCCCTTTGAGTCTATAGCCCAAATAGCCCAAAGGCTTTTTGAAGTCTGTCCTGATGCACTGAAAAGTGGACCCCTACAATTCAAACCTCAGAGTCCCATGGTGAAGAGAAAAGTCCATCCACGTGATGGATTAAACTTTTTCCTTGTAAATTAAGATATAGTCCCTTGGACAGATAATTTTCTGACAAAATGAATCAAACCATGTTTCTGTTATATTTAGCCTCTAATCCCCTATAAATGCATTTTTGACCAATCTTCCTTTCATTTTGTCATGCTCTACAGATTGTACCCAGAATTCAGCAATGCCACAGTAATTTAAAACTGAATAAAATTTCCCATCTAGATTTATTTGAGTTTTGTTCTGCAATACTGTTCTATTATTCTATTAATTTAACTTCTAGAAGGTAGCAAAATAACAATAAATATGGAATTGTTGCATTTAACTGAACCTATAACAGAAAGTTGCTGTTTCTCAAGGTATTTTGTACCCTTTGCTTCCAGCACATTTAATTATGTATGAACTCTTAAAAAAAAAAAAAAAAAAACCCTCTCAAATAATGTGAGTCATCTACTAGGAGAGAAGATGTAAAGATGATAAATGTTATTTAGAATCACTATGATATGATTCATATTGTGATGCGATTGGGAACAATATTAAAACCCACCAAGGCTATTATACCTAAATTTTTGTTTCAATTCATGCAATATTGCTGCTGCTTAATATGATTTCTATTTACTTCTTTCCATTGTTAGTGTTTTATTGAGGTTGTGTCGGCTTTATCAAGCTAATCTCTCCTGCAAATGGAGGTCAGCAGAGCCAAAGCACTGGCAAAAAGCCTGTCTCCATTATATTCTACTTGGTGTGAATTTACTCGAAAATTGTCTCTCTAATATAAACTCTTTCTTTACCATTCTTCGATTATAATATTTCTACCTGCACCAACCCTGACAGCTTGATATTTAAAAGCTATATAAACTCTCATAATCTAATTTTATATTCCTTTTTATAAAGAGGTATTGGACCTCATTTAAAGTAACAGTGAATGTGTTCATCAAAAGGTTTAAAATCAAGCAATCTTGGCCATCAATAAAAGCTTGAATTTCAGGTAATTTAAATTATAACTTAAAAGCATGCACAGCTACTCTTAATGACAATGACAGCAAGTCATTAATTTGTGTTCTTCTGGTGTCAAGGGTGAGGCAAGTAATCCTGTCATGCCCTTGCTAGAATACAGTTTGGCAAAACAGGATATTGTAGAAGCTTTATAAATCTTATATCTCTATTTCTCCTTGTACTGGTCTAGGGAATAATGAAAAAGAGCGACACATAAATTTACCTACCAAATGGGGTATGCTCTCTCTCTTGAATACCCACACATAACTTCCATTAACATTAGTATAAAATATACATGCACACCAAGAGAAAGGATAGCCTACCAGATATCCAGAGGTCTACAATATGAGCAGAACTATATTCCCTTTAGTGGCTGCCAATCCATCCCAGATCACAGGGATTTTTTTTTCAGTTTAAGTTAAACATTGAACCTAAAACATTTGCATGAAAATAACTACAGCTAAACTGCGAAAGAATAAACTGTACATCAAAGACAGTCTTAAATCTTTTTTTGTTTAAGATGTTAGGTTTGCATAGTTCTAGTCACAGTTTAGAATCACAGAAACCCAATAAAAACAAACAAAACCCCTCAAAGATCTTTTTTTTAGGACTCTCTGCAGTAAGTTTCTAAATATGTTATTGGATAGGTGATTGAAATCTGACAAAAAACCACAGCATTTTATAATAATGTCCTGCAGCAAAAGTATGGCACCAATAACTAAACAATACTTTATCACCTTTGCCACTCTCAACAGCTCCCATTAATACCGAGATCATAGTGTTAGGCCTTCTATTCCCCAGCTGACCATGTTAGTGACAGCCAGGGCTTAGGCAATGACATTGAAAAATATTTGCAGTGACACAGCCACAAATCACTATGAGACAAGTTTAAAACTCAATATTCACTAAACTTGTATCTGTTTTTTTTCTTGCTAGAACATCTACAACACATTTATTACAGGCTGAATTCCTCAAAGAATCAAAACATTGATGGAAAGTGATAAAAATTATTGGTTGATAAAACTAGATGCGCAGAGGGGCTTTTGTCAAGTCATTTATTCATATGAGCTTATTGTCTGAGATGGAATCAGCTAGGACACCTGATGAAGAGATGTTTTCCTAAGATTAGTGTCCATTTACGTGAAATGCACCCAGAAGTACCTGTAAGCCAAACTTTCTTAATGGTCTCATCATATGTGGATTGATTTATATTTTCATCTTGCCCAGGCAACCTAAGCAGACATTTGACTACTTAGCAGTGGCCACAGGACATTATCTCTTCCACGTGGTTGAGATCCTCTCTAAATGAGCTGTGTCTGTAGCTTCCTGTTTTCTGGGCACGGTGGTTGGCAGATGTCCTAGATGCATGTTGATTCCCATATTTCAGCTTGAAATCTCATGCCTCTTTCTGAGAGCATGCAGGAAACTATTTTTCCTGTTTTTTCACAGAGCAGTGTTACTAAATCACTTCAG